>NW_010515120.1:460-17462 GCF_000687285.1 Phaethon lepturus | reverse complement strand
CACAGCAGCGCGCGCCGCCGGCACCCGCGGCCAGCGGAGGCACGAGGTCCAGAGAGCGGCACTGCGCACTCCCTGCGACAGTCCCGTTCACTAGTCAGTCCCGACCCCAAGGACGGTGGCTTTTCACCAGCGTCTTCACCGAGAACGGCCTCCCGTAAAGAACGGGCCGCAGAGTGTCAGTGTGTCAGTCCTGCTCAGATGCACGTCTGCTCAGCGCTGACAGGTTACCCCACGGAGGGGAGTCCACTGTACCCTTCAGCGCTTTAACAGTAAGTTATCCTCACTGTTAAAAGCCTTCTCATTATTGCCAAAGTGACGGTATTCGGTCCCCGGACAGCAGACTCCAGCCTGCCTGTGCCTGCCGGCTGCAGGAGCCTGACGTGACCACGGGCGCAAGGGGCATCGCCCCGGCCCCGCGTGGGCCCCGTGTCGTGATCAGACCAAGCTCGCACGGGTAAGCGAGCAGTAAAACAGCCATCACAGCATTTCTGTTCTGACTAGACGATTTGCATCACATTTTTAGTCCGTGTTCTTACAAAGCCTGTTTCTAGCAGATGTACGGCAAGGGTTTGAATTACCCTTCTCTGTAATCTTAGCACAAGTCACGAGTTACTTCGCTGGAAGAGGTACAGGCAGCTGAATTCCAGGCACACAATCCGAGAGAAAATGCCACCACAAACCACTGCATCTGATCTTCAGGACACCACCAGCATGGAGAAGATCTTGGCAAACATTTGCCCAAGGACAGTTTAAAACAAACAAGCCAACAAACCTGTAGTTGAAACCTCTCTTATTTTAACTGAGTACAAGGGATGCTGCAGATCCTGCTTCAGCTGGAAAGTTGAAATCGAGTCCGGTTGAAGTAATCTGTTCTCACAAAGCTCTCTAGTGAGGTGCATCTGCATAGGTTACATGGGGCAAAATACATTTTGTTCACTTACTGAGTGTCAAGATCGCTGATTTCTCTTGAAGCATCTTACTTCTTCAAGAGCTTTTACAATCTGTAGTGTACACCAACTACCGGTTCAACATCTCCTACAGCATCGCCATTGCAAGAAGAGATTGCCTAGAAGTTAGACGTGGCTCAAATATAAGACCAGCACTGAGGTGGCCGAGGAAATGTGAACTGTAAAGTAGGAAAGACAGAAATGTCCAGTAGGTAGTTTGTTGCTGAATTTGGAACAGAGAAGGGCACTGTCATCATCTACTAGAACGACGTGGGTGGAATAGACAACTTGTCACCTCTACAGAGAGCATGAGGCAGCGTCTGTTAAAATAAAGCATTTTCAAAGCCAGAAGCCAGAACGCTTTACACTGAACAGCTTTAGAGAAATCAGCTAAGGTACTATCTCACTAACAAATGTCAGTATTTAAGAAATTCTGGAACCTTGGGAAATCCCAGACCCTGGAAGGACTGACAGGAATGACACAAGAACTATGAACTATCAGCCTCACTCCAATCCTAAGTAAATTAACAGAATGCTTTATTTAGAAGATCAAGTAGGAAATCTCATCAGTGTGGTTAATGTGAGGTTGATCCTGTGAAGCATCTTGTCAAGATCCCAATATAATTGATGATGGCAACCACAGGATATCATGTACTGTGGCTTAAGGGTTTGGTACCACTGCACACGAATTAACTCCATACACTGCAACCTTCTCATAGGACATATTAGTATACTAAAAGTGCACTCACCAAAAGGCCAAAAAACATAATTAAAAGCATGCAGACTCCGCAAGGGCAGCTGTCTCCAGTTAGCCCCGTAAGGACCAGTCCTAATCTGTATTGCAGTCGGTGGTCAATACCAGAGCTGTCCGACCTCTGCACCGTCAGAGTTGTGTCCCACGTCATTGCGGTTGCACGAGCATGGCGGCAGTCCCAGGGCTGACCTCACAGGTATCAGGAAACATCCCAAATAATTTTAGAGATTGGACAGACTCTTTGCATAAGCCATATCCAGTTTGTGAGTAACGATGTAAACCCCTGATCTAGAAACTCACGATCTTTGTGTTTCAAGAGGACGCAATGAATGCTGCCATAGCAGAGAAGAAGTGATCGTCAGAGCAATCTGGACTGCGTCTTTAAACAGTCAGGACAAAAAGAGTTTTTAATACATGTAAATGCAAAGTATCAAAAATACAGGCTCTGTTTTCAAGATAAGAGGCGTTCCTGGAAAGCAACAATTAAAAAAGGGTATACTGCCACATCATTAGCTCTCACTGCAATCAAGTGAAGAAAGGCAATTTCTGGACTTATAAAAATGAAACAGTAGAAACAAAACGCTCTTTCCTCTGCACACATGACTTTACCAGAATAGTCCAGCTGGTATCTTCAAGAATCACGCAAAAACATTTGAGACCACAAGGCAATGAAAAAAAAATATCCCAGGTGTAGGAGAGGAAGTCTTACAATGTGAAATTCAGCTTGATTTATTCCTATTGAAGAGAAGGTCAAAAGGCATCTACATCGCTATACATAGGTACATACTGAAAGAAAAATACTTTCAATATTTTAGAATTTTCAAACAACGCTACTAAAAAAGATCAGATTTCAAGATGTGACTCAAGAGCCTTGAAGTAAGACAGAATTCCCATTAGAGAGGGCAACTGAACATTGAACACTGCATCACAAAGTGGTGGACTCTTGCTTCCCCAAATTACTCATGGGAGAGGACTAGGCTGTTTGGAAGCATCGATTGCTTCTCATCGTGAAATCTGTAATGCTCACAGCCCCCCACCTTCTCCTCTCTGCTCTCTCCCTTTGCAGATGCTGCTTCAGGAAAAGGTGAAACACAAAACCTGGTCAGAACAGGATAAACGACAACGGATGGGGTGAGCCAGTCCTCTGAGTCAAAACAATTACCATATTGAAGAGGGGGACCTCCCCAGTTAGACTGGAAAAAAATCCAGGAGTTTTCCCTTCCTTTGCATCCTAAGATACTAGTCCTCTGCTGGAAAACTGTATCTGTTAAATCCCGTAACTGTGGAAGGGCTTTTGGGGCAAAGAACAGTTTAGGCTTGTGAATATACTAATGTTTTGGTCTACCAAAAGTCTTTGTAATCAAATACAGTATCTAGGTGAAATTTAATGGGTTGTTATACACAGGAAGTCAAATTAAATGTAATTGCCCCTTCTCACTCATATTTTATCAAAACAGAAAAAATTGTGGGTAATTCTTACCTATTTAATTGAACTACTGTGAGTTGAAGAAGTGCTAGAGGAAAGAATATTTGACACCATTTTTTTTGTTTCATTAGTTTATAATGATCTGATTACCTTCTGCCTAGAAGAACAAGAACCAGCAGACTAATCAAAAGAAAAATCCAAAATTCACTACAAAGATATTGTAAGGATCTGCAGTATTTTTCATAATCTAGTTTCTATAGATAATAACACAGCTCAGAGAAATATGACAATCTCCTGTAATACTTGCCTTTAATTGCTTTTTGGAAATTAGTACAAATAACTTACAATTGGTCATGTTGAAGAAATACTTGTGTTTCCCTTTCCTCATGACACCCAAAGAACAGCTACCAAGGCTTGCAGCGACACACGCAGCCTGAAGCCGCATCCATCAGGAGTGGAATACTCGATGAAGGACTGTCGACATTTAGCACAGGAATGATAATAAAAAAAAAAATCACAGAAATCCCAGCCTGCAAGTGACTTGAAGAAGGCTTGACCCCGTGCAGAATCAATTATACCAAAACACTCCTAACAGATGTTTGTCTAAAATGTTCTTTACCTTCCAGTGAGAGACCTTTAAATAACTACCAAGACAAACTTTTCTAATGCTCTGCTACCCTTACAATCAGAAATTTTCTCCTACTGCCTAGCTAAAATTTTGTTTGGTGTGATTGCTCCTGATTACCTCTTGTCCTATTCAAAAAGGCACAGTGCAGAGTTTATTCCCACCTCTGCAGTTTTAATTATGCATTTGAAGACTGTTACCATGCACTCAGCACAGCACCTCAATTCATACTGTACCACTGCTAAGCTAAGGAGAATGTTTGCTGGACTTCTGTTTGAATATCCCATTAACTTCGGTTTTTACAACATTTTGATACTGCTAATTGATGTTCAGCTTATAACTGAACTATCAAGTGAACTATGAGTTCACTATAACTTCTGAACCGTGTCTCCATTCTTCTCTTTCCTGCACTTGCACAGCTGATTACTTTTCTGCAACTGTGGTAATTTGCATTTCTCCTTATTGAATGGCATCTAAGAGTTTTCAAACAATAACTTCTATCTGTCAAGGTGATTCTGAATTCCCATCCTGCCTACAAATTTGCAGTATTTGCAGTGACTCACTGAGGGCATTTGCAACGTCTTCTGTCCCTCATCAAGCAAGTATTCTTGCCCAGAGAAGGGGACGATGATGCCTGCCCCAACGCTTCAATGCTTTGGGGACCTGAAGGGTTTCTCTTCTGTTCCTTCAGGTCTCCAGGTCAGTAAACAACAATAACGAAGCTGAAGACATTCACAATACTGGGGCACAACACTGGGGAAGGGACCACAGCAGTAGCAAGTCTTGGTGCAACAGCAGGAAAGGTACCGATTGGAGGGGATGAGTCATGTCACGTTAGGGAATGTATCTGAAGTCAGATAAATTTTACTGTGGAAGACCCTCTTTTCTTGCATCAAACCACTGGGTTTAACTGGGTAGTTAAACATCCCTAGAGTAGGATGCATCTTGCCTAAGTTTTGACAGTGATGGTGAACAGGTCTCCATGTGTGCTAGTACTCCTGTGGTTGCCTCATAACCTACAGAGCGAAAGACGCACAACGAGGTCATCACTCATCTGACTTAGATGATTGTTTTAGACGGAAATTAATTGCACCCTGCAAGTTCCCTTTTGCTACTCCACACTATAAAGAGGACCTTGACGATAAGGTCAGGTAGACAGGTACTGAACTATCTGAAGTTACACAAGACGTAACTTAGTTAGTTGTTAGTTAGTTGTTTCTCTACTAACAACATATGACTAACATTAGTTGTTTCTCTGCTAACAATATATGACAAAAACCTCTCCTCTCCCCTTTCAATAAATGGGAGAAACCCATTACACAAAGTGCAGCGTCAGAGAAAACATCCATGCCTTGCCCAAAGACACCAAACGGTTGGTGGGAAAAGAAAGTTTTCAAAGACCAACCAAAGAACTGCACCATGGAAGAAAAACAACTAAGTTTAATGGTTGTAAAACATTCAATGAACCAAGTCAGTCCTTCATCTCTAAAGGTGGCTGAGAAGAAATGAAAAGGCTTCAACATGGTCTAACCTGTTTTATTCTTCCAGCTAGCATGAAGGAACGAGAACACACCCTCTACGGTATTTGTGACTTTTTATGGTTGGTGGGTTGTTGTTTTTTTTTAAAGTCAGTCTTGAGTGTTCAGTTGCACTCAGTGTTGAAGTACAGAGGAAGGCTGATTCCTTCCACCTGATGTCCCTTCATAAACCAGAATACCAGGACAGGGTACTGCAGAAGACTAGGCGTTCGGTAACACCAGCATCCTTTTGTGAGTAACCGTCAGTAACAAACAGCAAAGGAAAGAGCATAAGAAACAGAAGAAAAGACCAGTGACCCATGCATGTGATATCGACTCTGCTCCTGAAAGCCAGTAACCACATTCTGCATCTCAAGCCCCTGAACAGCTTACAGTGGTTCTTGGTCACAAATTTACTCTTCAGTAATTTTGTACTCCCATTTCAAATCCATTTATAGTTTTGGGCCTCCACAACATGCAGTAGGAATAAATTCTACAATTGAATCACCTGCAGTGTGACAAAGTACTTTATTTTAATCTTGCTGCTTGCTAATTCTACAGAGTGCCACCTCATTCCTTTGTACTGAGAAATCACTATTGTTCCATATTCACCTTCCCCTTGCCTACTCATGATTTCGTAAAACTCTGTTAGATCACCCTCAGGCACCTCTTCCCCGAACTGAAGAGTTCCAGTCTATGTAACCTTTCCTCAAATGAAAAGTGGTCTGTGCTTTGGGTTTGGGTCACCCTTGCTGGTTGCCTCTGAACCTTTTCTAAGTCTTCTTATTAAGATGGGTAAACTACAACTGCAAGTAAGAGACTGTCAAACTGTGGATTTACATAGAAGTATAATGCTATTTTTAGTAGACTTTCTATTTCTTTCCTATTTCCTAACATCCTACATGTGTCATCAGCTGCTGCCCTGCTGATGCTTGCTGAGAACTACCCACACGACTCCAAAACCTCTGAGTGAAATGCCTTACAGGAATCCATTGCTAAGCAGGTATGTGCTTCAAAGACTTTCAACTCGAAGGACAGCAGGAGCTGGAAAGACTTTAGTCTCAGACAGACGAGCTGTTTAGTGACCAACAGCTCCACCAGTTGCCACCTCTTTCAAGTTCTGGTTGTATTGCATCTATTACCTGACCAAAACTTGTTGCAAATATACTACAGAAAGGATGACTCCTTTGACCAAGTCTCTTTACAAATACCGAGGATGGTGCACGCTGTCCCTCTCACCAGCCCGCCATAAGCCCTTTGCTCCAGCGTTTCACCGCCAGCGACATGCACGGCAATGACACTGGGCACTTAGCTGCAAAAAGAACGGAAAAACTAAAGGGAAACCCCACTAACTTTTCTGCACCTGGCAAGTAATTTTTGGACAGATTGTTCGTAGTTTCCAAGGACCTGCTTTTCAATCTGCTAACAGGTTGTCCTGAATATTTTTTTAAAGAAGAGAATGAATGGGGTTTATTAAACAGTTCCCCTTTCCAATGCTTCTTTCATCACTAATAAGCAGCTCTGAAGGCTGGAGCTCTTCAGTCTGGGCACCTCTCCTAACAGCTCACAGCCGCTGGCTGCACTCTGCTCAGTCAGTTCATTGTATCATTACCTGGTCCGATTTCTTGTACAGAACAGGCTGCAAAGCCTCGTATTACCCACTAATTCCGAAATCCTAAATTTCAGGGAAAGCTGAGCAGTCTGGCACAGGACCCAAGCACAAGGACTGCTGAGGGAAAGCATGGGCTTGGGGGGAGCTCACTTCTTACCATTTCATGTTCTTGAAACTCTCTGTGAAAGAGGTAAGTGGTCCCAAAAGATCTTAAAAGTCTATTTTGAAAGCACGTTAATTTGACAAGTGGGATTATACAGAAGCCTCTTCAAGAAGAGATTTAATTTTCTCCCTCTACACTTCTGTTGCTATAGAAATGAAGGTTGCACTAGCCCAGTGCAAATTACCTGCTTCCAGCTAGATGGGCTTGCCGCTATAAAAACGTATTGCCCATAACACACCAAAAGCAGGGACCTCTCCAGATCAGCTGCTGCCATCTGACCAGCAGCTCAAGTTGCACAACACATCTGCCGAAGATTCACTCCCCCTCTCCGTTTCTAAGCATGAAACTCCTTTTACAGGGGTATTTTTGATGCCCTGCCCTGCAAGGCCATTACCTAGCCATTACGTAGGGCTCTTCCACGCTCCTTGCTGAGCCCTGCCTGTTACACGGCTTCTCTCTGGGCTTGCTAATTAGTCACAGCTAGGCAGAAGGACAGAAAAAGCCGATGCAATTTCCATCTCTCTGCCTGCTGCTTGCCTCGTAGACATAACTCACGGGAGCAGAAATCGGGCTTTAATACCAATCCTAAACTAACAGCGCACTGGGGACTTACGAGGCAAGAACAGCCAATAAACAAGCTGCAGAATGGAAAAGACTAAAGCAAACTGTCTCAGGGCTCACACCGCCATGAAACAGCTCGAGGAAATCCAGAGTGACTCCCTTTACTTGGTCCGGTCTGGAGTCATGGGAACCAGCTCTTCGCTCGTATGTCCCCACCGCCTGCCCGGCCCCGGTGCCACCGGAGGCACCTACAGCCTTAGGAACCCAACGTGCAGAGGAGGTGCTCAGGGGATGGGGATCCCAGTGCCTGGCACAGGCAACGATGCTGGTATCGGTCGGGGTACGAGCTGTGATCTCGCTGCCAAGAGGCATGCCCCCTGAACAGGACCTAGCGAAGAGAATGAAATGGCAGCCACGGAACTGCATCTGGGCCGGGCAAACACGGGCACCGCTCTCTTGCCTGTCGGGGCAGAGGAGAAACAGCAAGTTATCAGTGCAGTCCCAATGATTTCTAGGTGATTTTAGCAATCACTTATATTACTGATCTGCTCACTCAGTCCAGCTGAGCAGATGGGGGCTAGGGGCTACAAGGGGAGCCTGAGAGCACTGGGCTTTCTCCGCTTGGAGGAGAGACGGTCAACACCTCACTGCCACCTGCAACTACCTCATGGGAGGCTGTACTGAGGTGAGAAAGAGACTCCTGGAGGCACACAGGGATGAGGCAAGAGGCAACGGACACAAACTGAAGCACAAGAAATTATGACGAGATACATAGCAAACCTTTTCACCCTGGAAACAGACTGGGACATGGGCCCAAGGGAGCTGTCGACCTCCAACCTGGAGACATGCAAAGGAACCTGATCTTGTTGGCCCTGCTCTGAGCAATCGGTTGTGCCAGAAACCTCCAGACATCCCTTCCAACCTAAATTATTCTGTAATTTTGTGTATCGACATATTTGGCCACTCACAGCATCTAAGGGCATCTCTAATCCCTGCTTAGAGACTTCATGTTTTTCCTCTCTTCTAAGGGGAGGCCCATCCAGATGGCTTGTGAATACTCATGGTTGTAATCTCTCTCCCTGGTCAACTAATCCCTGTGATTGAATAATAAAATAAATAAAAAAAAAAAATAAATCCTACATTGTCTATTGCTCCCAATTCTTTTCCTTCCCAGCTGTGCCCTGTAGAATGTAGGTTCTTAATTTTATAGAGTTAATTCTGAATCGCTTTAATCTCTTCCCTTAACATAGTTCATCAGAGAAGTCAATTCCCCTTGTGATTGCCTCTTTCTGGTAAGAACAAGTTCATACTTCTCTCCCTGTTTGCCTTATTCCTATTTCAGACCAGATTAGGTTTGCTGAGCCCTGTCCCACGCTCCTCATCCTCAGAGGTCTGGGGAGGGCTGTTGTTGCCCTCTGGTAACCTTGGGCGCACCCCAGCACACCTCGACTCCGGAGCAGCCATCTGCTTTCTTCTTTCTGTAATTACAGTGATGCTTCAAAGTGCTATCAGTGAGAGGTAGGGAACCTGCCCCGGAACAATCTCTCGCCCTCCGCCAAAGCAGACCTCATCCCTGCCGTCTGTTATCGCCAACGTGCTAGTGAAGTTACAGCTCTGAAACCTTGCTTCCCCAGAGGCTGACTGCACAAAAGAAAATACTTTCATTTAGTATGCAGCCTAGTATCTCCTCATGTTCTCCATATATTCGTAGCTTTCTTTTCAGCTTATTAAGCCAAAAAAGCTTAAGTAAATTACATACCCTACCCAAATCTGCAATTCAGCCATGTGAATGCTGCTCCCTGCTCTACTGCACAGGGCATCCATTCAAACCTGCAACTATTTCAAAGGCTCTTCCTGAAATCTAAAGTCACTTGTGTGTAATTTTCTCAAGTACTTTTAAGTTGTTCCTCAAACACTGTCATTATGTTAATCTTCTCCCACGTTTGAGACCTCCAGTGAAGTCAGAAATCATGGAATGAGCGCTCTCCTGCAAATAGTGTTAATCGATCTGCTGCAGTGATCTTACAGCACCTTAGTTTGTTCTTAATTTCTGCTCTCAAGAATTGATTGGCCCAAATGTTTAATATTTTTTAAAACGGGAAAAAATCTACTTTGTTTATCCTATTTATTAAGGCAATCCTAAAACCACCATGTGAATCCTCATACCGCACTCCTGACCGCCACCCCATGTCCACAAGCTGCCTGCTATCGAGTCCAAACTCCACTTCCATCCCGTAACGCTGACAAAATGCGCCCTCGCACCCCTGACGGCACGGCATGGCACGGCACGGCACGGCTCTGCTCCTCTGTGCTCAGTCCCGTGCTGCAGTCCCGGCCACCACTGCCATCTCCATGCGTTAGCAATATCCACATTTTGAACTCCAGCAAACAGAGCAGAGACGCCTCTGCTGAAATGGTGCTTCCGCAAGCACCCGGCGCCTCTGTTGTGGGGTGCTTTTTGCGGGTCGTGTGGCTGATGGCTCCAGCGGTGCTGCTCACATCGCCCACGCCTGCAGACGGGGCACTGGGTGCTGCACAGCGTGTGGTCTCAAGGAAGGTACCAAAGGCAGCCGCTTGTGTTACCTCGCACGGGTTCTCCCTGCCTGAACAGTGAGGTGTGTTTCACTTTTGCACTCAGAGCAACCTACGAATGAATGACAAGCATATATATGCTTTAAGAAACATCCTTCTCACTTCCTGTCACCACACTGTAAGTATTTTGACACAGCAGGAGCAGAAGACACAGGTACCCCACCGTTCAGCACCACCGCTGTGTCAACATCTCCACCAAAGCCAACCCAACTCCTTCTCCATTGCAGGAGAGAGTGGAAGCGCTCGAGTTGCGTATCACTGGGCAAACTGATGGAACGACCCATTAAAGGCTATTAAATACAAAGACATCGCCTCTGGCTCAGGAAGACTCTGAACAGAAAATTGCTGCAGGCAGGAATAATATTTTGGGTTGCCTATTCTCTTCTCATAACTGCAAGAAGCACCTGCCATCGGCCACCGTGTGACACACAATACTGGCCTGCAGGACCTGTAGTGTGCTCCAGAGCGGCCATCCTCATGCTTTTATGCTGCGTGACTACACACCATACTATGGGGATGCAGCTAAAATCCTACAATCTGTTCCAGTTCAACCCACCCAAACCTGCCAAACCCCCAAGTTTTCACAGACAGTGTCAGCACTGTTACTGTGAACCCTGCAGATCCCAGTCACGCGTGAGTGGTGCAGTCCAGTTTACCAGTAAATCTGCATGCACTGACTGCTGGGGAACGCCAAGACCAACTGGTCTGCAAGAAGCCATGTATGACTGGGTCCAGAAGAGGCTTTACATCCTCCTGACACGTAGCCCTGGGGGATTTTAGGGTGGAAAGATGCTTGGCTGAGGGGTGCAGCTAAAGGCATGCATGCAGGCACAGACTCCTCTGCCGGTCAATTCCGGGGAAACGGGGCCACGATGAGCAAAACTGCCCCCACGGGAAATCCATGCCGTTGCTCCCAGCTTCCCTCTTTCATAAGGGTGGTCGGACACTACGCTGTGGGACAGATGGCAGAGATGCTTATTCGGCTGTGGGAGACGACTCCACTCCACCATGCTTCCCAGCACCCTCCTCCTTGATGCAGGCTCTTCATACAAACGCCTCCGTGGCACGCGCATGGCAGCGGAGGGGATTGCCCCCGCACTAGAGGGAAAACTGGAACAAGGCAGAGCCAAGAGGGGCTGTTCTGCAGCAACACATGATGCACAGCCCAGAGCACCTTTCTCTAAGGACGGTTTTGGTTTGCCTTACACAGAAAACAAGCTGGCCAGAAAGAAAGGGTCTGAACCAGGGGCCTGAGTTGGCAAGGGACTCTGGAAGCAGGCATCACATAGTGTGCGATTCTGGAAATAACTATCCAAACAGCAGGTTTACTCCTGTGGAGGCGTAGGTCAACAAGAGGGCTTAAAAGCTGTATCAGTCTACATTCGCCAGTTGGGAAACTCACAGAGCTGGTGAGGTTGGAAGGGGACTCTGGAGATCATCTAGTCCAACCTCCCCGCTCGAGTAGCCTGCCCAGGACCATGGCAGTCAGGTTTTGAATACCTCCACGGTTGGAGGCTCCCCAGATGCAAGACCTTGCATTTCTCTTGGTTAAACTTCATGAGGTTCCTCTCCGCCCATTTCTCCAGCCTTCATCACTAGGGTTCCTGCCCCACTCAGCAGTGGATGAACGCTTTCTCTAGGCTTCTCTTTGCTGCTGATGTCACTTGCAGAATCCTCTCCTGTTTCCCTTCACATCCCTCACCAGATTCAACCTCAGGTGGGCTTTGGCTTTCCTAACCCCATCGCTGCAGGACTGGGCAGTGTCTCTACGTGCCTCCCACGTCACTCCCCTCTGCTTCCACCCCTTGTACACTTCCTTCTTGTGTCCGAGTCCAGTGAGGAGCTCCCTGTGCACCCCCGCAGGCCTCCTGCTACCCCTGCCTGATTTCCTACTTGGCAGGATGGGCCATTCCTGAGCTTGGAGAAGGTTGTCCTGGAGTATCAACTGGCTCCCTTGGACGCTTCTCTCCAGGATGGTATTCCATGGGATTCTTCCACGCGGATCTCTGAAGAGGCTAAAGTCTGCTCTCCAGACATTCAGGTCAGATGCCCAGGCTTCCTCCATCATGGAGTGAAGAGTTCAGAGCCTGGGAACAGGACCACTGTCAACCACGGTCTGACCACAGAGCCACAGAGGGTATCAAGGAGAAGGCCATGCCTTGAAATCTCTCCCTCTAGGGCTGGGAAACCTCACTTTGGGCTTCACAGAAAAGCCCACCTCACTCACAGCTCACAGCAGCGGTGGTATCGGGTCAGGCTAGCCATCCTCCCGACTTCCCAGCAGCAGCCAAGGGTGGGAACGTGACAAGAAAAGAGCAGAGAACACAGCAGTGCTTCCCCACCAGGCTCTCCTGACCTCTGCTGCTGGACTTTAAGTGAGTCCCTGAGTCCTAGCTGGTCTCTTCATACTCAGAAGCCTGCAAACAATTTTTCTTCCTTGGATTTGTCCCACTGCTTTCTGAATCTCTGTCATTTTTAGCACTCACTGTGTCACTCAGCAAGGAGTCACACAGGTTCATTGTATGTTAGATGGAGAACCTCCTCCTTTCATTCACCTTCCATGTTCTTGTTTCAAGACACATAGGTGTGACACTTAGGGACATGGTTTAGTAGTGCACTTGGCAGTGTTAGGTTTACGGTTGGGCTTGATTGCAACTGAAATGATTCTGTGATCCAGTGATTCAGTACCTCATGTTCTGGCAGAGGAAGAGACAACCAGAGATCAGCTACCTCTGGTTCACCTTTTCCGTATCACTCATTTATGGACTTCTACCAAACCCCTTTTCCTTCACCGTTACTTTCCAAGCTTGAGAGTTTCAGTCTATCTAGTCTCACCTCATATGGAAGATGTTTCACAGTTTTGAGCACCTGTTAGTTTTCTGTGCCAACTTTTCAAGTATTACTTTTTAAGTCTGAAAGACCAAAACTGCATGCAGGTTTCAAGATGTGGGTATAGTACAGATTTATACAAAAAATATTAATAACTATGTTTTCTGTTTTGTTCTTTTTTCCTTTCCTAACAATTAAAAAAATTCACTTCTTTGCAGGTTTGGACTGGAATCAAAGTAAGCCCCAAGCCTTGTTCCTGAGCAGAAGTCCATCCAACACCATCATTGAATATGAAATACTACTACTGTTTTTTTCCCCCATATGCATTACTTCTTGTTTTTCTGTCTTGGTGTTCTGCTGCTGTTTGACCATCCAGTACCCAGTGTCACCCAGTGACCCAACTTCACAACTGCTTTAATTGTATTTTCTGACCTACTCTTTTGTCTGCTTTTTTGAACGTCTCAGTGCTAAAGAAGATGTTTTTGACTGTGATGCCATAGTGGTGTCAGATCTTTATTCCTAAGCAATTATGAAGAGCTAAAAAATCTTTAATGGGCAAGAGTACCTCACAGCGTTTCTTCTGGTGTGCGTTACCTTGCATGTACCAAAATAAGTTTTACCATTACACTGTTTATCAAGCCAGCTTGATGCAATCCCACCCACCTACTCTTCTTTTGCTTAAGGAATGTAATCTTGACTCATCTGCAAATTTTGACCTATTTCCTGCCCCTTATGACCAAGACCAACCAGTGACTCCAGCACAGACATACAGGGGGTTCCCTGTAGCATTCAATCATGGTAGAAATGGACTGTTTTCCCCCTCTGTCATCCTTACTGTTTTCTGAGTCATAGCAGCATTTTCTCTTTCACCTCATGATCAGTTAAGAATATAAACAGCCCTAAAGAAGCATGTCACAGGATTTCTGGAAATCAAAACAAGTTACACACATTACTTTGAGTAAAAAGTGCTCAGACCCACGGAGACAGATTTAGGATAAGCAGCTCAGTAAACCAGAATACAGTCACTGCTTTGTTGTTAAGCTCAAAGACTCCAGGGTAACTTAGTTTCTGTGTAATATATTCTCACAATTATTCTCACGTCATAAGCAATAATGCCCATCCAATTACTTTACTGACCAATAGTTTTTAAGAGCACTGAAGCCTGACTGCAAGCAGAGATGATATTCCACAGAGTAAGCTTACATTTATCCCTCAAACACAGAGCCCCAGTGCCCAAAGTCCTGAATCCAACCAGCAGACCCACTCCTACAAGCCCAGCCTCCCACAAGCATGTCCAAGTGCTCGAGACCAAGCACAAACCAGTAACATCACCCCTGTTTCATGACTGATTCCCTACTGAGTTTGACCACCTTCCCAAAGGTTGGTCTCCGCGCTGTGGCGAGGACGCGCAGTTGCCAGGTACCACCCCAGCCCTGGTGAAGACACCTGTAGCTGGGCAGCTGCCAACAGGCTGGAGCGACAGCTTCATGTACTCCTGCACAACAGCATCTTCCTCTTTTCTTCTCCAGAGCAAAGCTGTAACTGTGCACCTGCATCCAACGCATGTTCTTCAGTTCCTGAAGCACACCAAGAAGTCTCCAGAACGTTTGCTCCTCAACTGAGGCATAAGCCAGACTGCCCTGCAGCCTCAACGTTCTATTCACCTAAGTCTTATCTAGGACTTAGAATTTAGACTATAACTGAACTGACCGAAACAACCGGAAAAGTTTCCTTCCCATGAATTCAAAACAACGTATGCTGCTCTGTCAGGGAAAGGAGATACTTTTCCCACGGCAATGAATCTCCTTGTGATCACAAAGCAAAGATGCTGATGCTTACCTGTGAGAGGTGAAATTGTCGTAAGAGCCCACAGTATAATGTCGGAAGAGACGCTTTGTTCTGTCTTCTCTGGTTTCTACAAGAAAAAAGACACATCACAAAGGTGACAGTTAAAGGAACACTTCTCCTTTGTCCCTGCTTCCCCTACATGTCTATAAAGTGAACCCCACTTCCATGCAAGCATCAGTAATAAACAAATAATAATCTGTGTGCAGACGTGTGTCAGCGTGATCACTCCCAGGCATGCTAGTGCACAGTCCCATGTGCACACAAGCAGCTTCTGTGAACGTAGGATCTCTTCACTTAAACTTCCAAACCACATCAAGGCGTCAAATTTCAGCAAGACTCCAAGGCAGAGCCGAAGAGGAGATCCAGCGCTGGTAAGGCAAACGCACGCTCGCTGTCCCCAGGCAGCAGCCAGATGCCTTCCCTTTGTTCTGTTTGGCCACATCAATCTTGCACACCTCAGTGCAGAGGGGTGCAGCTCCCACTGAGGAGAATGTAACAGTGCTGGTCAGCCTTCCTTCTCCCCGGTGGTCCCCGAGCTCTCCAGGCGCACGGGAGTTACCAGGTGGGAAAGCTGGGAACCCAGAGAGACTTCTGTTACCTCTCGTCTACTAACCCCCGCACCAGCCCCAACAGCGCTGCGGCCAGCGTCAGGGCAGGAGGCACTTCAGGCCACGCTTGTTGGACCAAATCTCCCCTCCAGGGTGTAACAACTCCGCAGTCTGCTCGCCTGCCTCAGAGGCGTGAAAAGGCCAGAGAGCCTGCTGGCCTGAGCTGCGAAGCCGACAGCAAAAGAGATGCCAGGGCTGCTGGATGTTGAAGGCAGGCAGGCAGAGATGCCGCTGCAGACGTCCCAAAGACGGTCTGCAGCTAATGGTTAAGAGGAGACATGACAGGGAGATGGAAAAGAAGCCAGACATTCCCAGTTACCATTAACCTAACACAGAAGGAATTTGCATCGCACCACCAAAAACGAATTTCTTGCACGACCCAGGATTAGCATGCAAGACTGGCCCTGCAGAAAGCAAGTGGCTCCTCACACTGACTGGACAATGCTGAACCACCTCCTCCATGGCTACAGTAGGGTGATGGGACTCCAGACAGCTAACTCCATTCCTCTACCTGGGCACCACTTTCTTGTGAGGCCCTCGGTGCTGCTGACTGCACTACTGGCTACAACAGCAGGTAGGCTGTGGGTCTGACTTAAATTCAGCAGGTCTTTAAGCATGCTAACTAGGGCAGCTGGATAGAAGGAATGAGTAAAGGGGATGAACAAGAGAGGAAATGAAGAGTGAAGTATAGATGAGACTCACCTTTCTTCTTCAGTAGGGGCACAAACTGTTTGCACCCAAAGCAGCAACAATGCAAAATAAACATTTGTTTTCACCTGCGTTGGCATTCAGAATGGCAACAGCCCGTGAGAAGGGGCTGCAAAAGCAGAGGGGCAGTTTTTACTGTTATTACAGCACTGTCGATCCAAGGCACTTTGTTTTAAGCTCAGGACAGGGTGCACTTTCAACCTTCCATCCTGGTCTCACGATCACACGAAACCACGGCTGCTGGCAGAGGGAAGCGCTGCCAGCGCAGCCACAAGGCCAGTTTCGCACCCCGGGGACAGACGACAGCCCTCGAGGCAGCAGCAGCCGCCATGTCACGCCGCCAACTCGCTGTCCGGCCTCTCACCCCTCCCTAGCAGGCACTGGCTGCCTGTGCCGCCCCGCTCCGCTCCCTGGCGTGGGCTGCAGCCTCCCGGTGCCGGAGGGGCCTCTGCTTGGGGTGCAAGGTACCCGCTGCAGCACAGATGTCCTGCTCTTGGGGAACTTCACCCCCAGCACGCACCTCCATTTCACGCACAAAACGTGCTTACTATTGGCAAGGCTGAAAGAACAATTAACTTTACCAAAGTTAAGAAATAAAACCTCCAAATACAGTACTTGTTTATACTATCGAAAATACTGCCTTGCCTTTTTTCCCCCCGATTCTTTTCTGCTCCTCTTGTGTGGGTGGTTTTTTTTTTTTTTTAGCTTTTCCCTTTCTTTCTCAGAAAGAGCTAAAGAGCTGAAGAACAGCCCCAGCATCCCGGCACTTGGTCCCCTCAGAGTAACGCCCCCCGCCACGTGGTTCTGGCTCT
>NW_010515120.1:0-449 GCF_000687285.1 Phaethon lepturus | reverse complement strand
CGCCAGCCAGCCTCCTACGGCAGCGGTCTCCAAAGCAGGGCACACAAGACAATCTGCTGGGGTGCGGGAAGAAAACATTTTTTGGTACCATTAATAACATTTTAAAATATTTTTAACATGGTGTTTATTCTGTCTTTATCTCACTATTTTCTAGTTTCTTTTTTTGCATGCACTTCACAGCGCACACAGTACGTTAGCAGAGTACTACAGGTATATAATTCCTAAGTAAGTGTATGTGTACGGGGGGTGCGTGCTCAAAATTTTTTTTTTTACTGAGGGGCACGTGATCAGAACGGTGAGACCCCGAGGCACGGGACATGCAGCATCCCAGAGATTAACGCGGGTGCTCTGGCAATCCCCCCGCAAGAAGCGAGTGCAGAGCAAGCCCCCAGCAAGCCCACGCACACAGCGAGGACGAGGACGCTGCGCGCCGGGCGAGGTGCAGCCCG
>NW_010515119.1:0-915 GCF_000687285.1 Phaethon lepturus | reverse complement strand
CCGTCACCCCAGGAAATACATCCCTGGAACAACGGCCGCGAAATACAAATAATCCCCACTGCCCCTTTTGTTAGAAAAAATCATGGCCTGGCTTGGACCCAGAGACGTTCTTTTCTCCACCTGAAAATAAAAGTGTCACGCGCTTGCCACTTCAAACCCTGCCAGAAAGGACTCGGGAGTCCACTAAAGAGTGAGACTTTAAGCCTCACCATTAAGAATTACAAGAGATCCGCTGGGCAGCGTGGAAATACAAGAAATACTACAATGCCAGTGCTAAAACCTAATGAGAAATGGAACAAGCTGAGACAGAAGCTTAACAAGAAATACTGGACAAGTCCCCCAAGAAAAACTACAGGCAGCAGTGGCGAGGAGCTGCCAGCCGGCTCTGCAGCCGTATTGATCAGGGCTGGAGAAATAAGAGGAGGCCTTTGGAAAGTAGATAAAGAGGGAGATATACAGCGGGAGAGGTCCAGAACTAATGAAAACAGGAGAAAATGCAGCTTAAATCAAAGGCCAAATACACAGAAAGAGAAAAGGTAATAGGATTTGTGTTTATGGCTAAGGAGGAGAGTGGGGGGGGAGGTGATCAGACACAGCGGTAATTGAAAAGAAATGGAAGATGGAGCCCAGTATAAATATTTTCGTGGGAGAAAGTGGGCTGAAAACTTGAAATAAGCAATTATTAATATCCGTTCCAGCCTGAATCTGGGAAGAATATGCGGGGAGGCATGAGGGAGGGGGGTGTGGGCAAGGGATGAGGAGCGAAAGTAAGGGGTTAGGGTGCAGAACGGCTTCTACCTGCCCGAGGGGGCCCATCTCTGAGCTCTGCCGGGGGTCAGGCGGGGAAGGTCTCCTCTGGCTGGGCAGAGGCTGAGGGTCCCCCGTCCTCGCCGACTCAAAAGCGGTGGCAATGCC
>NW_010515118.1:0-2329 GCF_000687285.1 Phaethon lepturus | reverse complement strand
GCTGCCGTGGCCGGCACTGACCGCGAGGCCGCAGGGCCGCCTCCCTTCCCACCCGCCTCGCCCGCTCTGTCTGCTGAGACGGCAAAGGCTGCGGGAAGCGGCCTGGCTTACCTTGGCCGGGAGGATTATTTCCCGGGCTGCAGAGGCAACGGTCTTTGTGCTACAGAAAGGTTCCACTTCTCAAGGCAGCCTCAGGTTTGCGACACGTTGCACTAAAGAAAATGAGGAAGACGCTGTTGCCGAGTAACATTTTTTCTGGCAAACCAGTGTGCCAAGTTCCCTGGAAAAACGAAAAATTCTAATGGGCAGTGCAAAATAATGGATCGCACCAAGAGAAGTAGCTTGACAGCAAATGTTTGATTTGAATTCAAAGAGAGGAAAAGAAATGGCTGGGCCTAAACATGACTGTTGACCATGAAGTAGACTTTGCTGTAACTGAAGTGAAAAGGCTAATTCATCAAGCTGTAATGAGAATCTCATTGTCATTCATCTTTTATGTGAACATTTGCAGGCAAGAGTCTGGATGTCAGGGGAAATCCCTGTAATTAATTCATCTCTGTTGTGTAAAAGGTAACATCTGAACGATGGGTTCTGTCCCAGCACAGCTGCCTCAGATAAAAATCAAGCAGATTATTTAGGTCTGATTTCTACTTTCCTTCAAAGGAAAAATAAACAGCTGCAGAAAAGTTGGAACTGTGAAAAATACGTAGTTTGGAAGAAGGAAAGAAACAGAAGCCTACCTCCAAGAGATCACATCGGCAAGAACAAATGAAACCTTCAGGGAGGAAGAAAAAAAAAAAAGTGTAATTTGTTTGCAATGGGAGAATTTGATCATGTAGCCTAAGGTATCAAGTTAGGATTAAGACCAAATAATGGAGGCAGTGATCAAAGTAATTTGCCATGGATAATTTGCCCTCCACATATTCAGAAGACAATGTCAAGGCTCCCTACAATCACAAAGTCCTGGCTTACGCTCTGTTGTGATCGCTTTAATCAAGGTCTTTTATTTTTTTGAAAGCACAAGAGGCACTGGAGGACCAGTGAAAGTCAGCAAAATTTGTGTGCTTAACAGTGATTTCAGCGTTTTGACCTCCTACAGCTCCAGCGGCTTTGGTTTGCAGCACAAAGGTAAGAGCTCATCCTGAAAGCACTCATGCAGCTCTTGCGGCACCGCCACGCTCTCCGTGCTCACAAGGGCGAGACACCCGCGGCGTGCCCGGCAGCTCGGGGAGCCCTCCAGACCCCTCTTCACCGAGGAGGGCAGCTGCCCAGTTTTCGAGGAGGCACGCTGGTATGCGTCCTGAGGTACAGAGCTGAGGGGCTGCACCAGCCCACGGCACGCAGCCAGGCTCTCCAGCCGGAGGGGCCTCGGTAACGGCACCCGCTGCAGCACCCAGAGCCTCCTGCCAGCCAGTCCCACCAATTACCCGGCTGCAGGCTGTGGGCTGGGTGGGTTTTGGGGGCTGTTTGTTTGTTTGGTGGTTTCTTTTGGCTTTTTTTTTTTTTTTAAGAAAGTGCAGTGGCAGTATTTTGGGCTACTGTAAGATCAAAACCATGTAGACACCTTTACAAAACACGGTGGCTTGTAGAATTACATTATATAGTTACAATTAAAATTATTTCCTATGGCAGATGAGATGGATCAGTTTTAAGTGCAGATGCCACGCTGAGGGATACAGTAAGCAATACAGATGCTCAGGCAATGGTGCTCTCCCATAAGGTAAAGATAACTCCAATTAATGACGGCTGTACATTGGACTCCATATACCCTACACCAGTGAAACGGCAGAGCCTTCTGGAGAGCTGTTGTTAAGAAATGTCAACAACGCTCTCAGGAAAGCCAGAAGGAGCTGAGGAAGAAAGAAGTCTACTTTCTGATAAAGGTGAGCAATGTCTCTGTCGTCTTTGCGTTTGTACAGGCCTCCTCAACTCCCACAGACACTCAAGGGCGGATTTGGGAGAGCTGCGCCAGCGCCGGGGAGGAGGAAACCCCTCACCCATGCAGACCAGTGCAGGCTGGAAGAAAGGGTTAACAGAGACTGGTCTTTCTCACTGCCCCAGACTCTCGGCTCAGTTTTTGAAGGCAACAGCTTGTTTAGCTCCACTAAGCATCACATCCAAAGCTTTCACTTGCTGTAGCACTCCCTTCTCCCGTGCTTTTGTGATTAATTCCTCTTTTCACCTCTGAAAAAGCAGAACCAGGGGAGCTGGGTATCTAACTCCAGGCTCCTGTGAAACCCCAGACCAACGGCTTATCTAGCAAGAATTTTACCCATACGCTAAGAAAAACTCAGCAACACGAAGCACAGCGATCCTCGCCGCCGCAAAG
>NW_010515117.1:33672-40234 GCF_000687285.1 Phaethon lepturus | reverse complement strand
CCTCGGCAGCGGGCTGGGCTCGGCGAGCCCTGGGCTCTGTCATTTTTAATGTATGCTTTTCTGCCTGTTTCATATTCGGGGTGAAACCTGAGACAGGCGGAGAGCGAGATGAAGTAAAACTCACTTTGTAGTTCCTCTGTGTCGACTTCATATAGTTTTCCAGAGCGAGTGTCTAGTGACAACTGGCCATTTTAAGTGAGAATCAATGGTCTTAGCTGATGACAAGAAAAGGTTATTATTGCTTTTGCAATTCAAATTGAGAATTTTCTTTGATATTATCAAACAGAAAATTTAGCAGGTTGAGTTGATAGTAAAGCCAAGCGGAGCAGATCCGTGGGCTTTAATCCACACCAGCCAGTGATGGAAATACTTCCTGTTCTTAAAAAGACGTTTGTCTACAACAAGAAACTTGATTTTTAGTGGATAGGAATGATGTGCCACATCCATAGTTTATGGATTCCAGGGTAAAAACTATGCAAGCGCGTTATTATTTGTTTCCCAGCGTTGGCCAGAAGCCTCTCTGTACTGAGCACAAGCAACAGGATCACCTGTGTTAAGAAGTTAATGACCTTAGGCCGGTTGTGGAGGCGGGAGCACCCGTTATCACCTCTGCTCTGGAGGGATGGTGTCCCCTCGTGGGATGCTGCTGCAAGGGAAGGACCTGAGGTGAGGCTGCACCCAACGTTTGGGGGTAAAGAGGAAGGTGAGGGAATGGAAGGAGAAGGGGAAAGCTGAGGTTTATAGTGGTGTGCTGGTTTTGGATCGTATGGACTGGCTACATGCCCCCTTTGTGGAATTAGGAGGTGTTAAGAATAACAGGATACTAATATCACAAATGTCTGATACTGTCCACCAGAGCACGCAAGGCTAAAAAGAACCAAGTGCTTACATTTTGCAGAGTAAGGTTGTAAGTGTAACCTTATTCAGCTGCCTCCTGTATCCCGTGCGTCAGTAGGGATCTTGCCTTAGGGAGCAGGTGGGAAGGGGCATGTGCTGTGGGGAGCCAGGGCTGCCTGGAAGGGGGATGCTCGCTGGCCTCCTGCGTACCTGTTGCAGCACAGCACAGGCCTGTAGCGAGGGGAGCCCGTGCTGCTCCCTGTTGCTGGAGGGGGGCCATGAGCACCAAAGTTCTCAGCAGTGGCCACTGACTTTGTGCAACCTACTGTTGATCACCTCTAGCTGGAGACTCCAGGCTTGCTGAGCCTTCCAAAATGCTAAGTGCCCCTAATTGTGCTTTTTGCCACCAAGAGTTGCTGGGTAACTGTATAAAGAGCTGTGGGTGCTCTAAAAAAAACAAGCCAGAGGGATCCAAAATTACGGAATTAAATGAATTAAATGCTTTTCACTTGTACTAGCCCGTAAGATGAGGATAAGGGGAAAGCCTTGGAAAAGCCACAAGAAGCCAGTAATAATTCTTTGTTCACACGGGAGTTTGCATAACAACATAGTGAACAGTGAACAAAATGAATACAGTGAGTGGAAGGATGCTAGGAGTAACTAGGATGTGATCCTGTAATTGAGAGCTGGATTCTAATCCATATACACATGAGCCAGAGTTGCATGGGCAATCGACTGTCTAATATCCCTAACCCCTTTGAATTTCTTTTTTCTCCAAAGAACTTTGAAATCTGGTCACTTCAAGTAGCCTGATCTCCACTTCTGTCCCTGAGAACTACATGTTGTGCATCACTGGCCTGACCAGAGCTGCTGGCAGCGCTGCCCAGCCCCCCCAAGGGGAGCTTGTGCAAGGCAATAAATACATGTTGTTTTCCCCTTCTTTCTCCCCCTCAACATCTTAATTCGGTTTCTGGTGTCCCCCATTATTCTCTTTGTCCCAAGCTGCCTCTCTCCTGTCACCCAGCTGCTGTGAAACAAATCTTGGTGTCATTGGGGTGTTGATGCGAAGCCCTCTGCTTGTCCCTGGCTGGCAAGCATGAGTTGGGAGGGCACTGGGTGTGGGATTTTGGGTGTAGCAGGGGATTATTTGATCACTGCGTAGACTAGATGGTGTCTTGTGGTCTATATTCATGTTTTCTGCAATTATGGTTTATGCCAAGTCACTACTGCAGAATATTTGGGGGATGTATAATGGCAGGTCCAGCCCTGTCTTCTGTAGGTTCTCCTTTGAGATGATGTGTGTGGAGCTGGCACAGCTTTCTTAATGTTTTCATGTGTGCGTTGTATGTGGTGTAATTTTGACCCAGATGCATCTTGCATTAGCATCAAGCCATGGTGAAGCGCAGCTCCATCCTAAGTGAATTGGCAGTGAAAATATTTTCATCTTTCAGAATTTTTTTTTTTTTTTGGCCTGATTCAGTAAGGGAGAGTATGAACCGACTTTGGAAGTGACTGCCTGTTGGTGTGGGTTAGTCCTGCCCTCATTGCTAAGGGGAGCTCTGTATGTTTAACTTAGAAGGGAGCAAGCATCGTGGCGTGAAGACTTCTGTCATGTTCTAACATGGTCATCTATGGTTTGTGGGTCTCCTTTCCCAGTCTCGCGCAGTGTATAACAAGGCTGTGTGCCTGCTCTGTGGCTGTTCATGTAAAAGCTACTTTTGTTCCCAATGTGCTCCGTCCTGTCAAGTTTCACAGTTTGTGCTGAAATTTTTGGCGTCGACTAGATGGGTACAATTCCAGTAGTGAGGTCAGCAGCAGAGCTCATGCATACGCAATAGGGATGAAGTGTCATCAGTAGCTGGGTTACAAAAACACAGTGAGCTGGGGCATGAGCTGGACATCTCTTCGTTGCTGTTTGTGGCCACTTGCTGCTGAAACGCACTGGTTTCTGGCTTTGCTGAATAAGCAGTGATGACTTGTTTTTTGTTGGGTTTTTTTTTTTTTTTTTTGGTTGGGTGGTTTTTTTGGTCACTATTCTCTACTCCATTTCTCTCTGATGGAAGCTTTTCCTGTTATCCTGCTGCTTAATGAAGAAGCCTCGCCGTTTCTGGAAGATACATTGAATTGAATTCAATGGATTCAATTGAATTCAAAGGAATAAGCTAGGAAAATGTAAATATCAAGGTTTCTGGAATTTCCTTGAAAATATAATACAGTGGAGCCTGCTTTTTCTTCTGCTGTTCTTTTCCCTTCCCCTTTTGTGAGTCTTTCAACTATAGTGATGTCACAGTTACTTTGATTTTCTCCAAAGTTAGTGGAACAGTTGGTTACATGGGAAACGGCACAGCTGGGATGTTGCAGGAATACACCGTAGGGATCAGCAAGTCTCTGGTGCGGTACTCAAGACAACTGTGGTTTTGCAGGTAATACAGGCATTAGCATTATTCATGCTTAATGTAAAAGAGAGGATCTGGGACTGTGTCTCTTCTGAAGACTTCCTGCCTTCTAATTTCTGTGGCGGTGTTCCTGGTTTGTGTTCAGTAAAATGTGGGTGAACGTACCAAACACGTGAGTGCCTCCTTCTCTCCTCTGCTGGAGCAGCAACCAGAGGGTCCTTCGGGTATGTAAGGCTTGTTGTCCCTGCTGGGAAGGCCAGGGCTCCAGCCCAGGGCTTGCCGAACCTTCTGGGTATGGTTTTCATTGCTGTGTCTGCAGCAGAGCTTATCAATGGTTATAAGCAGCGCGCTCTGATTTTTGGCTTGATGTTTGTGGCAACGGCACTGGTTGAAATGATGCCAAAAGTTTTCTGAAATCTTTCTTTAAAATTATTTCCAAATGTACCCTTTGTGCCTGGTTCGGGACATCAGGGTCGGGAGCCCTCGGCAGTGCAGCTGGGGTTTCGGAGCCACCGGCCTCGGCGATGCTCCCATGAGGACTCTGAAGTGGTTTTTGAAAACAAGGTCTTCACGCAGTTTTGTGTGCCTGTCCGAGAGATGACTGCTTTTTGCTTTGAAACCTAAATTTTCCTGGAAGCTTGATGCCAGACATTGTTTCTAGATAATAAATCCCAGTGGTTGCATAGTTTCCGAGGTCACGCCATTTATAAGCCCTGTTTGTAAATTTTCCTGCTTCCCATAACACGTGTGGGTAGTGGGTATCGCCACGTCCAAATACATTTTCCCCTGGAGTGGGAGATGCGGCGGTCCTGGCTGTAACGCCAGGCATCCCTGAGCTGAGCCATGCCCACGAGCCCTCGTTCTGCAGAAGCTCTCGCTTTTCTTCTGCTGGTGGCATGGCCGTGGGCTCGCACAAGCAGCGATCAGGTAGTGGGGAGCAGACAGGGGTGCCGTGTCGTGGAGCCTTCTCCTGTCCTGCGTCTTGCCCCTGTCTGTGGGTCCGGGTGGGAAAACGCAGCTGTTTCAGATGCTTTTCTTGTACACGCGGTTGCCTCCTGCCAAGCGGTCGCCTGGTTTCTGCCATTATCTTGGCCTACCCCAAGCCACTGGAGGGCAGCAAGAGAGACCCCCTTGCCACCCACTGCCTCCCTGCTTTGGGGCTGGACACTGTTTGGTGAAGTGGCTTGATAAGGACGTGCAGACGGCCAAGTGTTCATGGTAGGACTTCAGTGAGAATCTGCCTGCTCACCTGGAAATTCAATATTCTTACCAATACCCACAGTTTGGGGCCATTTCTGGGCAAGGATTTAATAGCAGATGGCGGCGGTGTATTGTCATATTGCTAGAATTTTTCTTTCATAAAATATGGTTCCACATCTTTTCCAATGTGTTGTGAAATACTGTGGGGGAGAGCTGCAGGTGGGCAAGATGTGATGAAGCAAAGTGGGTGATGGAGCACAGGAAGCTTCAGGTCCTCCTTTGCTGGGGCAAGTTTGATTCCCTGAACCTGGAGACTTAATTTTGCCATCACGTAATTTGTGCAGCCCCTGTGAAGTCCATGGGAAATACGTGTGTGTAAGGTTGCTTTAGCGTAGTCTTTCGGTTATTGGTGTAACTTCTGCATCGTTAGGATATAGCAGTAAAAACACAGGGCAGGTATCAATGGAAGTGAAAAAAGTGGAAGCAGCAGTATTGGGGGTGTTGCTGCTCACTTTCTGGCCTACGTGACCGCTGCCCTCTGAGGCTTCATAAACACATTGCTTGTTTTGCTGGGATTTATCACTGTACCCTGTAACACTGCGTTTCGAGTCTACTGATACTTTTAGATTTGGGGATGATAGACCCTGTTGCTAAATACATGCATATTATACACATCCACTACCACCTAGTACACACATCAAACCCCTCTCCCATGTCAGCAACACTGAAATTCTTCCCTAAAGAGAGGTCAGCTCTGGGCAGTGTTTCCCGGTGTGATGGCTTTGAGGTAATCGTGGGTGCGGTGGTTTTGTGCCAATGTTTGTTTCCATCTGTTCGGATGTAATGTGGGTTTGGGTGCTGTTGGTGCTTTTGTAATGAACTTCTCGTCTTTCTAATACATGCCTGGTGTTCAGATGTATACATCTATTAAAAAATGCAGTGTACAGTCAATTGAAACAATAGTTTTCCAATTTTTAAAAGCATATGGAAAAACTCTTCTTTAAACCAAAACGCAAACAGGTTGTAAGTGCAAGGGACACAAGGAGCTGTCTAGGCAGAAACTGCTGCAAGATGTGTAGCAGGACTGGTGCTACTACTGAGCTCTGGTTTTATTAAATAGAAGGAAAAAGTGAAAAGTACTTGAAATTTAAGCTTGAGTCACATGGATGCAAATGTCCGGGAAGTCTTACAGCCTAGTGTTTTGGCACCAATATTTTCAGGATATCTTTCAAGGCATCAATGGTTTTGCACTAGTTTGCTGCTACAACTTTACAGCAGTCAGGGATCTTTAAAACAAAGCTCTGCAATTCCAGCAAGCTCATCTGGCACCACTTAGCTTGGGCAGTTCCTTTTTTCTACATTATTTATTCTTTGTAGAAAATGAATGGCTCTGGAAAAACGCTAATTTTGGGAAGCATTCTATGACCAAAAGAAAATCAAAATCAGTGACTGCCTTGTGGAAAGCCCCCTGGGAAATGATCTGAAGGGTTCGTTTACAGTGTACTACTAGTTTGTGTTTATGAAGCTGACAGCCTGTTTGATGACCAAGAAAAATAATAATAATAAAAAAAAAGCAGTGATTTCCTTGAAGGAAGACAAACTAAAGCATTCAGTCTAAGAAGTTCAGAATTTTAACTGCTTGTTTCTTATTTTCTCTTTGTCCCTGGTGGCAGCCAGCAGGACACTCAGCAGTGCTGTGTCCAGAGCATTACCGTTTCCTTCCAAGCGTGATTGTGTTTGCAGCAGAGAGGCCTTCGGCTGGGCGATGGGAGGTGTGCTGTGCTGTTGAGGCTTTGTGCTAGCATCCTCTCACATAGATCAGTACGGTGGGACTTCGTTTGTGATTTGGCTCTCTGCAAGCAAGATGAGAGCCTGGCCCATAGACATGTAAATGTGTAGCTGAAAAGTCCCTTGAAGCAATGTTTAGTACTTGCCTTTTTTTTTCCCTCACAGTGCTTTCATGTATAATAATTGAATTTATTTACACTTCAAATAATATCTGGAAAAGTTACAGGTGACAGTAGTGTTAGTCCTCTGGGCTGTTTCTGAATAAGTGCATCAGAACTCTTCAGCCAAAGATTTTAAATATGGGTGATGGTAAATGTGTCCTGACAAGACCTAATATGGCT
>NW_010515117.1:16930-33641 GCF_000687285.1 Phaethon lepturus | reverse complement strand
TTTGTTTGTTGCTGCTGAAATACTGAAGATATGGAGTGGCAAATAAAAATCTTTGATACTTGGAATCTTAAGGAAAAAAACCCAAAACTTGTGTATTTCTGGTATTTGGTATTCTTTTAATGGTGGCACATCAACAATGTTATGCAGAGACTCGGAATGATTAAGTTGATCCATTGCACTGACCCTTACCTTAGCAGTTCGATGCTGGCTTCTGAAGTCTTGGCCTTTTTGAAGAACGTCCATACATGTTTTCTTTGGGAGCATTTAAATAGTAACTGCTTTTTTGACAAAATGATTATCAGTGGTAATAATTCCAATGTCAATTTGGAAATGTAAAAATTTTGCTATTCTAGCTGTTGCCCTCCGTTCTCTCGCAGGCTTCCCCTGCTCCATCGTGCCGAGTGCTTCAAGGAAGGGGGTGGGAGGTCTGGAGCAGGTCGGGGACCTTTTTTAAGGCTGTTTCACTCCCCTCTCACAGCTTAATGGCTGGTTGTGCTTCCAGGCAATGTTAACAGCTACATTTCTGACCTGAATTACTAATAGTAAGTTTTACTGACTGAGCGACGCTGTGAGTGCAGTGCTGTTTGGTTTGGGCTCTCTGTGCCGTAGCATCATGTTTTAAAGATCCCTGACTGCTGTAAAGTTGTAGCAGCAAACTAGTGCAACTAGCATCTGCCGAGCGCAGTCGGCGCTCGTGTGCCGTACCCCTTCATGGCATTGGGTTGGTGTCATGCTAGACAATTTCCAAATGTCTCCTTATGTGAAAACATTTTCTCCAGATATGTTTGATGGGAACTGCCAAGAACAGTGAGAGCAGATAGAAAGTTAATTAAATGTCCTGAAGCTCAGATTTGTGGCCGCCTCTTTGTTCCCGTGCCAGGCCCCCTCTGGATTTGAGAGATGGTTATTCCATAGGTTTCATGTGAAGCTTTTAGAATGACCCTAGAGTAAGTTTCCAAGCGTTCAGAGCCTCCATTTAGGGCCAGGCTTTTCCAGAGAGCATTTTACCTGGTGGACCGAGCTCTTCTGAAAACTTGCCTGCTCATTCAGTGCCTGGAGAGAGGAGAAGTGATGTTCAGAGTCTGGTCCCATCGGTGCAGTCGCTGCCCTGAAGGTCTTGCAGTGGGATCTGGTCCAAGCTGGGGTCAGTACCAACCTTGAGCCTGACTGGATTGTAGAGCAGGGCAGCAATCCCACCCGTCAGGCTGTTACAGGAGATCCGGAAAGTTTGTATAGTCTTGTTTAAAACAAACATTTCTTCATGCTATGGAGCTTCTTCCCGAGAGTGGCTGCTGGCTGGAAGCCAGGGCAGAGGAGTTTGGAGCCTGCAGGAGATGAAGGATATAGGACCTCTCTGTGGTGATACTGGCAACATCATCTGAGCCTGCAAGTTTCTAGCTTTCCACTCTGTCCCTGAGCCTGGGTATTGAGAGACAGAGGGGATGGTCGGACACAGTGTGTCCCCTCCAAGTGGCTGCAGGGGGAGGCCCTCCAGAGTGAATCTCAGCCACTCTGTGGCTTTCCTGTAGTTGGGGATGAGCTTTCCTGCTGTCAGGATCTGTGCTTTCTGAGCCAATGACGATGATACTGATCTGAAAATGGTAGTTTCTTGGGGCAGGGGGAATCACCCGTCCCTCCAGTCATTCTGGTTGAGAAAATAGGCAAACAAAAATTATGTTGTTAATTATTAAACCATCCAATCCAATTTAATATGCTGAACTTGGTTTCTAGTGTTATGTTAAGAAATTTTGCCCTGAGTTTTCTCGTATTTCCTTCTGCTGGGGCGAAGAGTTGTGTCATGGTGTGCTGGTTCTTCTGGCTCCAGCTTGGAGCTGCAGAGCGTAAAGACAAACAGCAAAAACCATTAGAAAAAATACGTCAGACTTCACAAACAGGGCTTTAATCTTCTTTTGCCTGATTTGAGACTATTTATTTAACAGAACCTCTTGCCCATTTTTAGCATTTCCATCTGGAATTTATTAATTTTTTTCCAGTTTTTGACCAGAAAAGTACTTTTTGGAACTTCAGCAGGCACCGAGCCGCCTGGGTGTTGGGGCGTAGTGTGTACCTCTGCCCTGGCTCGCTGCACTGTGTGTCTGCGGAGGGCGGCAGTGAATTTCTTCCATCTTCCAGAAAATTGTCAGTTTAAAGCATCAGATTAACAGGAGTAAGTCAATACAAACATTGGAGAGAGGATTTTGATGTGTGTTGCTTTGCAGCTGGGGATTTCAAATTGTCTGATGGGCTGAGTGATGTTTTCATGGGATCATTTGTGAGAGGACTGACAAAGTATTACTACAGGTACAGAAACAGGCAATTTAACAGAGTTCTCACATGTAGCTATTTTAAGGCAGAGGTGAACACAAATCTAGAAGCATTTGCATTTGCAGAGGATGAAGCGAGATACTTCTGCAGGGGGCTTGTTTATCCCATAGTGTCCATATTGTTTTCTGTGCTTGCCAGTCCCAGCATTGCTGCATGATACGAAATCAGTTTTAATGTGAGGTGTATTTTTTGCTTTGTGGTTTGTTTGGGGTTTTTTTGTTTGTTGTGTTTTGTTTTTTTTTTTCCCCCCTAATCCACGGGAATTTTCTGTGCCTGACTACATTTTCTGATTCAAATTTATAAGCTTGAATCTTGTCCCAGTGCTTTTAAGAAGCCTGTACAGCACAGATCTGCACAGGCTTCAGTTTTCACAGCTGTGCTCGTGTTTGGATTAGAATCAGAAGGAAGGATATTTTGAAAATTTTACGCTGGTCCCCTCGATAGTTTGGCTGAAAGGGCCTATTGAGCTTGGTACTGAGTGTTTGAGAAAATCCTGATAGTAAAGACAGCTTTGGTGCCTCCTGCTAAAATGAACTGCTGGAGGGATGTGCAGTGCTGTTAGAGTGCTGCGTGGTTAATTTTTCTGGTAGGCAACGAAGAGCGAACCCAGCAGTGATTCCCAAGACACCTGAAGCCTGGTGATCCTCCAGCTGAGGCCAAGGCACAGGGGTTGGCCGCGGCTCTGCGCTTGCCCAGCTTCCTGGGGGGCTGCCCCCGGGACCGTGGGTTTGTGGCCCTGGCTCCCCCCAGGTGGTGCACGGCCACCAGCAAAGCTGCCTGTTGGGATGATGGGGGAAGCGGAGACCTGGGTGTCATGTGCTTTTTGGTGGAGCATCAGTGCCAAGGTCTGCAGAGGGAGTGTTATTTTCTACAAGGTTGGACAGTTCACTTTGATAAATGTGTGTTAATTCACTCAAGTTTAAGAACGCAGCCTTATCTCCATGCCTTTGAACCCATGAACTTTTATCTTGCCATTTGAGATGGCAATATAACTTTTCAGTGGTTTGTAAGGAACGTTAGGAGGCATTTGTTGGTGAGTGACTGTTCTCTTTTGATCTGGTGTTTAGAGGCTCTTTTTTGCATTAAAGAGCCTGAAGCTTGGTGCTAGGATGTGTAACACTTTCAAAGGGCTACGTTTTAATCTTGTACCTCTAAAATACAGAGTTGCTACAGAAGAAAGAGTTGCGTGCGCGGTTTGAAAGGCTATAGGAGCTGAGGTAGGTCCCGCTGTTGTCCTATCCTGCAGATCAGTGTCGTAATATTTAGTTCTTTCTCTTTCTTGTAGCTCTGAGGTTGCATGTGAGTCCTTGCACCTCCCCTTCACAATCCTGCAGCTTCTGGCTCAGTAACAGGATGCATGCTTCCAAGCGGTTACCCTACTGCAAAGACTTGGGATTTTGTTTTCCTCAACAGTGACAGAGTTCAGATCTTTTCCTTGGGGGTGTCCAGTGGGGACTGGGGATGCCGGGTGTAGGAAATGTCCCCATCAGAAACACCTCTGCAGAGGTGAAGGGTGGCCTTTCTGTGCATCACGGCGAGCCTGCGGCCAGTCTCTAAATGAACGAGATGACTGCCTTTCATAATCAAGGCTGATGAAAAGCCCTGGTGCTTCAGGACAGTGAAAAAACAGTCACTGAAGTTCTAGTTAGTCACTGCTTAATCGTTCTTTTCCTGAAGCTACTCTCCCACAACCTTCTCACATGTAAAATGCTGACAAGTTTTGGGCTGCAGAAGCGGTGGAGCTCATGGCCCCTAAGGAGAGTCACGTTTGAAGAGATTGTAAGCTGCAAGTGGTAGCAGAAATGAGCTATGGCAAGATCTTCACCTGGAAAGAGACATCCCAGAGCTGCAGCTTGGGGGTTTCACGCCTGTGTTCAGACAACCGGTGGGAGCTTGTCCAAGCTTGGGAGAGGGCTCCCGCAGGTCAGGGCAGAGGCCCAGCTGTGCGGGGCAGCGAGGTCTGCGTACGTGTAGGTATCTGGAGACGTTTGCCAGAAAGGCAGAATCTAAGCAGTCTTTGAACTAATGTAAAGTTCTTTGTAGAGGTGTAGGGCTTCTGGGAGTAGGAGGAACAGGTGGGCCGCTGGGGACCAGAGAGGTTGGCGAGCGGTCTTGGGGCAGGCACAGCCCGGGAGCCCCGTCTGCAGAAACCTTGCACTGAAGCAGCTTGCTTCGGGTTGGTTACAAGAAACATAGGTGTTTTAAATGGATTTCAGAGGGCATTTATATTTTCTTCTCAGGTTAAGGTTTTTATTTCTCAACATCAGAAGTTATTCATGGTGCCTACATGATACTAGAAAAATAGCCGTGTGCAGCGGGCAGTATTGACTAGGGAAAGGCCTGTACCTTGTTTGTTCTGAAGTTTACTGTGCTGGTTCTGGAAGTAATGACCTGACCTTTCATTCCTCTGTTATGGTCTGAGGGTGTTCTTACATGGACGTGAAGCTTTCCAAGATAAACAAAGTGAATGTGGTTTGGCATTTAAATCACTAAAGTTGTATCAAGCTAGAGAATTTCAGAAGGCATTAATGTCTAAGGAGATGTCATTTTGTTCACTTGGGGATAAACTTTGCTCCTGTCTATACTCGGGTCTTTTTTTTTTGGTCTGGACTCAGATCTTGAGAACGTTGGTATAAATCTAAGTTCCATTGCTAATGCCAGTGGAGTTACTCTGTGTTTCTTTTACTCTGAGAAGAAACTACATGTGTTTTTAGGAGTCCAAATTTGATCAGATTTTTCCTTCCTTTATTTTTTAAAGAGTAGATACATGTGAGACATCTGAATTGAATTTTTCTGTATGACTCTTTTTGGAAAGTGTGTGTTATTGAAGTCATTCTGGATGGGCCCTAATGCTGTTTGGATAAGGGGCTGCTACGTATCGGACAGAGGAACGTCTGTGTCACACTATGAGCTCGCTGCCCACTTGCTTTGGGGTGGGGGGAAAACTGCTTTACACAATATTTATGGCCGTGTTAATAAGCCTCACAGTTGCATGGTTCCTCCCCTCTGCCAGGGGACAAGGGAGCGTGGGTCCCGGCAGCAGGCTCAGAGCATCGCTGGCTGCCGGCCCTGGTGCCCGCAGCCGCCTCCCGGCACAGCGTGCAGCGTGCTGCCCGCCTTCAGAGCTTCAGCAAATATTTTCAGTTTTCAGCTGAAAACCATATTTCTTATTTGTGAATCCAGTCTGTTTCTGAGACCTTTTCTTATTTTCCTATTTTCTTGTGAAAACTTCATATATTTGTTTCTTCACAGGGTTTTAAATGTCTACTCTGCTTTTTATTTTTTTTTTCCCAGCATTTTTCAGGAACAAAAAAGTGTTTCTTATCCAGCAAGCCATGGTTACAGAGCTGAAGTTAAAGAGCAGTCTGCCGCATCCTGGGGAAAAAAACCCAAACCCCTGTTCCCAACATTTTCTTAATCTCAGATCAATATGTGGGACATCAGGAAAGTACAGTAATATTCTTCCCCATTACACCAAAATCTCTTTGTTGGTGTGGGCTTTTTTTTTTCTGTGTGTTTTTTTTTTTTTTTTTAAGATTTTTAAACAGCTTTCTGGGAGGTTTTTAAATCTTGTCTCCTTACTGATCTCTGCAACTTGGTATAAACCTGCATAAAATCAGACTGAAACACGTGCTTTAAAATGACCTAGTCCTTACAGTGCTATACCAGCGCCATACATGACTTCCCATATTGGTAGTAAAGTGATGTTTGGGAGTTTCAGGAGTCAGATAATGAAGTTAGTCACTGTTAATCATTGCCGTCAACACAGAGCAGTTTTGGCAGTGTAATACAGTTCTCAGAAAAATTAGTCTTTGTAGTGTCCCAGTTAGTAGGTGTCAACAGGCGGCAGTTCAGTTTTATTTAAGATAGGGTTTTATTAAAATAAAAGCTCTTTTATTAGGACTTTCAGGCTAAAAGAGCGGGTGAAGACTGTTTTCGCAGTGCCACAGGGATTGACTGCCCAGGGAGGGAGCAGGGCTGTCGAGACCGCTCCGGGGGACTTGGTGACTATTTTGCAATGGGAACAGACACAGCACAACTTGTGTTGGAGGTGTGGAGGAGTGACTGTCAAGCATATAATATAATCAGTTTTTCCATGCAGAAGGAGCTGCCAGCAAAGCCAAGGTGATGTTGTGCTCTGGATCCTCTATGCTGTGCAGTGATGTTACCCTGGTGAAGAGAGGGTGGGATGCTGTACCACCCAGCTTTGCCTGGGTGACTCGCAACGCTTGGTGTCACTGTCACACTCTTTGGCCCTCCTAATCCTTCCTGTGTATGGGCACGAACGAGGTACAGAGATGGTGAAGTGCAGGTCTCCAGCAGAGCAGGGAGTTGGGCTGGCAGTGCGCACTGTCGTAGAGAATGGGGCCGTCATCTTGTGCTTTGTAAAATTCTCATGTGTGCAGTGGTTTACACGGGTCCAGCCTTTGGACGAGGCTTTGGAAGGGGGTTTGGAGGCAGGCGTCTGCCTGAGGCTGCTGTGACACTCGGTCCCTTCACTCGCTTGCCTGCCTTGATAGCTCTGACCAGGAGCTAACGGGCTCTGCAGCCAGAGTTTGTGCTGTAAAAGCTGCGCGGTGATTTACTGCTGGAGCTGGTTATCCCACGTGGTGGTTTGCTGCACGCTGCATACAAGATCCAAGGTTTGCTCTAGGAAATATTTAATGCTGTTCTGCTTTGTACACCTGGAGGTCAAAAGGGAATGTGGTTTTTCTAGCTAATCATCGTCTCTTGCAAACTAATTGTAAGTAAAATAAAGCGAAGAGGAAGTGTGTGGAATCTGGCCAGCGCTTAGTAACATCTGAACCAATGCAGTGTTATTGCTTGATTTTACTAAACTTCCGTGGGATTTTGAAGTTTTACTCTGTGTAGCTTATCATAACTTTCACTGTGTGTGGTGGTTCTTTGTGTTTTGTTTTTGTGGTTTTTTTTTTTTCCCAAGGCAGTGGGTCAATATAAAGAATTATTTAAACAGTGGATGTGAGATGACTTAAAAAAAAAAATATGGTCATCGCTACCAGCAATTACATTATAGATACTCCAATGGAAGTTAACAGTGAAGGGTCTAATGATCAGCTGCTCACTTACAGAGGTCATATTTACAAAGATTTGAAATATATATCCATTCCTGGGCGGTATTTGGTGCTGGGAGGGGTGTGTCTGTCTCCTTTGGACCTGGCACAGGGTCAGCAGGGCACTTTGGATAGTGGGGAAGCTGCTAATGCACTCAGTTTAAGTAAAATCAGTTTGTCAGACTGCTTCCTTTTTTGTTTGTTTGTATTTCTGTTGTTGTTTTTTAATTGGCAAGATTATGCACAAGCAGGGTTCAGATGGCCAGAGCTTCCAGAATCTCATTATCTTAATTGAAAAATGTCACCCTTTGACATTAATAAATGACTTAGCCAGTACATGATTTAGTCACTGGGGAGAAATGGAATCAATTGTTACAACCATCCTTCACTTCTAGATGATAATGATAAACTACAGGCCACAGCTCTTGAGCATTAATAGCTCTGGGCTTAGGACGTTATTTTTGTATATTAGAACATCTCAATTCCATTATATTTGGTAACATTTTATTCTGGAATACCTTCATTTAGAAGAAACTGGAAGGTGCACAAAGGACATCCTCCTGTATCCTACAATGTCACTCTTCAGCTTGTTACAGCCTGCAGATTTGTTGCCAGTGCTCTGCCTCTTCTTTTTTAAAAAATAAAACTGTTTTGTTTCTGTTGACCATTCCTCACTTACCAGAGGAAATAAGTTGTTTAGACAATGTGTGGGGATTAACTGTGTATTGAACTTCTGCAGTAAACAAGTAATTAATTCTCATCAAAATGTACACTGTGCTCTGTGCATGGATTTTATGGAGTCTTCTGGAAAAGAAAATATTTTTCTGTCTAAAAAGCATTTCCTACCCAGTGACTAGCTGTAAAAGAAACAGCTTGAAAATATTTCCTGGCTGAAGGAAAGGATTGGTACATACTTTTAGTTTGCCATTGTGGTTAACATCACTATGTGTTTTTCTAGCACTTCCTTGGTTTTTCTCAGTTTTATGTACCTAGCGCTAATAAACATAGGTACAGAAATAACAGTCCATCTGAGCCAACCCGTTTCATCTTTTCTTTTCTTTTGCTAATGCCGATGCTGGGATTTTGCAAAGGATAATCTGAGGATTCAGGCTTGGCTTTGCTCCTGTTTGAAATCACTGTTAAAATACTGATGACTTTGCTGCTGGATCAGGGGCCTGAGGGTTGTGCCTTGGGTTTTTTCCTTTTTTTTTCTTTTTTTTTTTTTTATAAGAACCCTATCGGTGGGCAAAATACAGCATTAGTGTATGGAAGGAGGTAAGCGGGTAGGTCGGTGTGAGTGCTGGAGCCCCGTGCGTGGGGCGTGCACCACACACGGTTGTGCAAATGCAAGCTGGAATTTGCCATGAGACGTGTTTCAGAGCACAGCCAGGGACAGATGGGTTTTGATGACCAGCTTTTGCCTTTAGAAACAAAAGTGTGGTGTTTATTTCGGCTTCTAAACCAGGTTACTGAACAACTGTTAGCAGTACCAGGCGATGTGCAGCTGTTGGTTTGCAGAGCCTAGAGGATGTTTTTCATGCTGTCAGCAGTCGGCAAAGGAGAGTGAGGTTGGTAATACTGGTATTTCCAGAAAATGAGAAATCAAAGATGGCAAACATGTATGTCCTCAGGATTTCTGCTCCGCCTCCCTGTTAATGCAGGGTTTTTGCTGTTGTCTTCTGGCTTTGCCAGTGCAGTTCTCCACGGGCCAGCGTAGGGGCTCTTGGCTTTGTGGGCAGTATTTTGCTGGCATTGCTCCCTCTTAGCAAGCCCCCTGAGCTACCCGTAACTCAGGAGGAAGAAATTATTCCAAATTGTGAGTATCCTTTTCCCCCAGACTTCTCCAATATTACTCAGCTGTTTTCACTCCTGCCCTCTCCCGGTGTCGCGCAGCAAAGCCGCGCGCCAGTATTTCCTAACTGGGTGCTTCCTGGGTGGCTCTGCAGCGCGGCCGTTTTCTCGGGTGTCCTGACACGAAGGTTGCAACGTCATTTTGCTGTTGTATCGTACTGCAAATGACTGCTTAACTTGTCTGATTTGCCTTGCTGATTTCTGGCAGAGCATGTTTGCCTTCTTTCAAATCATGCACTGCTTTAGCCTGACCCTCATAGTCCGGGATTTCTGTAGTGCCTCGTTTTCTATAGTTGTGTGATTACATGTGATTTTCTGCCTTAAATTGTTATTGCCTTTTTTTTTTTTTTTGGCTTTTATCTGTTACTGTCGCAGACAACTTCTAAAACTGTGATTCTTAGATGCTCAGAAAACCTGGAGGCAAATGAGAAGATAGCTAAACTTATTAATTTCTTGCACTCTCTCAACTGTGACAGTTTTTGTACTAACGGATACCTTACAACTTTGGGAGATCAAGGGTGAAAGCAAGCACTGTTAGGGATGGTGACCTCTGTGGTACCAAAAGCCAGGCTAGACAACCCCAGTGGTTCTTCAGTAGCTGTGTTCTTTGGCAAAAACAGGTTTGAAGTGTTTTTGAAGGCCAGGTACAGAGTTAGACCCATAAATAGATCCTGTAAACTTGCTCTCCTGAGTTGCAGAACATCCCTTAGTAGGTCAGACCTGAAGACCACAAGCTATTCATGCTGTATATATTCATACGTGAGCATACTGCAGTGAAATTATCACAAAAATGGAATTAAGCAAACTGTAAATGGAAAACCTGTGCCAACTGAAATAACAAAAACAGGGGCCATGCCCCTAATAAACGCTGTAGTGTAATTGCTGTGAAAATGTGCATGTATTTACAATAATCAAAGGTCTTATTTCTGCAAAACTTAAGGTGTTTATTTTTACTTACTGCAAGCAGCCACCAGCGCCCACAGGCCTGTGCACTGCGGGGCAAGTAAGGGCCCGATGTCTTGCAGGACTGAGGCCTTGCTAAGTATTCATGTTTCAAGGCACATGTATCTTTTCCGGGATTGAAAACATCTTTTATTCCCTGGGCTGAGCTGGCAGCCGGCACAGAAGGCAGTCTGCTTTATGTTTATCAATCCAGGGAGAAGTCCAGCTCTTGCGAGCCTATTTCTCATCTGCCAAGAGCATCAAGAGAAAGTTTGACTATCTTCCACTCTTTTTTTAATTACTTAAATATGGCCATTCGGGCAGGCGTATAATTCTTTAAATATGGGGAGGAAGGCGTTAGCGAGTTAAGGGTAGAGGGTTTAACCCCGTGGTTTCCGGAGCCTTGCTGGAGGCCGGCGGCTGCCGGGGGCTGGGTACCGTGTGACCAGGCGTGGTCTGTCCCGGGAGGTGCTGCGGGAGCATCCCCCCTGCTGCGGAGCAGCCCCGGGCAGGGAATCCCGTCCCACCGTGCCCCGCCGTGTCCCTCGGTGTGGGGGATGCTGCCTGTGTGCTGGGGCCTTTTTGGGGCACCTGCAGAGGTTTTACTCGCGGACCGTGATTTTTGGGAAGACGCTGATTTTACTATCGCTCTGTGCTGCCATCTATGCAGATTGTATTCAGAGAGACTCTGCAGCCTGGTCCTGATACATTCGTTAAGCTATTCTGTTCATTTTAATTGGTCTAATTTAAGCTGTGATGTATGTGTGTAAAAATGGGCCTTGATCGTTTCGGGGCTTGGCTGAAACCCTGTGATCCAGGGCTGTGAATAAACCCCTGGCAGTGAGTGAATGCCGAAGGACTGTAGAAGGGTCTTTTCAGATGATTCTTGTGCCCGTGTGTGGAGAAACGTGGATGTGTAAAAGGTTTTCCCTGGTAGCTGAGGAAATTTTAAAAGTCTGTAATGGCGTATTTTGCCATCAGAATTTCTTAATTATTAGAGTTCTAGCAAGAAAATTTCTTGCATAAATTGTGGCAGCCCATTTCACTAACTGAACGCCAGGTTTATTACTACATGAACCTGATAATTAGTTTGTGATCCATGCATAAGCATTTCACCCTGGTGGTTTTCTTGCAGAGAATAATTTGCCTTTTATTTGTTGAGGGTGTTTTTTTTTGTGAAAACAGAGCTCCCATTCATGATGGGCACAGCAAATGTAGTAAAACACTATCATAGCTGGGATTTGTTGTACACTATGGATTTATGTCAAGAATGTTAATGATTTGTTTATGAATAAGTGAGCCTGTAGTATTGTGAAACAGTATCTGGCAGGGCTGCTGAATGGACATTTTGAGAGCAGAGGATTCTTGAACTGAATAAGCTGTAGATATTTGTGTGTCTCAAACTAGTCATAAGTAGGCTTATGGATTTTACACAGAAGTGTTTATTTAATGCATTATCATTGTCTACAGCGCTCATCTGGCATATGTATGGGCCACTTGATAGCAAGCGAAGAGGTTGTTAAGTATTTTTTAAGGGCAGTTAATCTCCTTCTAGTGGGCTTTATTTAAAAATAAGGTTTTCTTCCAGAAAGCAACACAAAACCTTAAGCAGAGCAGTGTGACGTTTGCAGAGTCGGTGTGGATCAGGAAGAGGCTCTGGATTTGCAGTGTCTCGCTTGGGTGTAGCACCTAGTTTAGCAGAGCCACCACTTGAGTTCCATGATGGAATTATCACTTGGCTACCCATATGTTGTATATGGTCCCCAGTATGCACCTTCCTAATGAGGGCTTGGGAAGGGTTTACCATTTTCTTCTGGTTCCTGTTTTCTTGCAAGGATACCTACAGATGGGTAGGAGAGGTGGTTCATTCCTGTCTTACTCCTGTGAGTCCAAAGACTGATACCCCCTGTGTACTGGGGAGTACTTGTGAGAAGTGAAATTCAGTCAGAAGAATAATTTGGGGACTAGATATAACCTCATCCCAGGTAGTGATTCCTTGCTTTGCCTGTTATAATTTGCATGGTTGAGATGTGGGATCTCATCACTGAGATATCAAATCCACCAAATGACAACCGATGTCCAGCAGCATAAAGTGAGAGCTCTGCCACTGTTTTGGACTCAAGTCCTTAATCAAACTAATGTGTGACTTTTTGTGCTATGTAAACATCATAAAGTTTCAAAAAAAATGATTGCAATATTTATATTCTCTCCCACCATCCTTCCTGTAATGAGTTTTATAGCTGGTTAAATGGGTGGAAATGCTTAACCTGAAGAAGCGGTTGTCACTCAAGTGGGATTAATGCATTATTAAATGTAGCTAAGCCTCTTGAAAAACTACAGGTAGAAGATGACCTGTTTATCACTGTAGCAGGAAGCTTTGCCGTGTGACTTCATGCACTATGGGCAGCTGAGCCCAAAACCAAGGGACTTCAGAGCTCTATTCGGGAAATGTCTGAGGCAGTTGGTGTTGTGCATCCAGGCTGCTGTGTGGAGCGTGACTAAACTCTGCCTAATAAACGATGGCATTTCTTGAAATAGTGCCTTGTACTTTTAACAAGCTGGGCTATCAGCTCTGCATCAGTGGATGGTTAAAATGAAGCAAGAATTGCTTTAACATTAAAATTGTGCCTGGAGGACTTCTCTGAGAAATTGCTTATGATTATTAAGTGAATATAATATGGTAAGACAACCTTGATTCTTTGCTGTGCTTTTTTTTGTACCGAGTGCGGTTTTGAAAGTTGAAATATGTACAGATGGAAAGTAATGTTGAAATGGCAATGGCTTTAGAAGCCATGCAGTGCTCTCTCCCTTTGTACACGGATAGGGAAGGGAGGCAAGACACAACTTATTGAGATGCAACTTTTATAGAAGAATTGGATTTCCTCTAAATACGGTTTGATTGTGTGCCAAATGGAAAAGAGGCTGAAGCCAGAGCACTTCATGTGCCGAACTGGAGAAAGATCTCTTCCAAACCGAATGGGCTGGGGAAAAATGAGCCTCTTATTGCTTGTTCCGTCTGCTGCGTATGCACATGTACAGCTAAATAAATGGAAAGATAGCCACCCTCTGTGACAATTGATGATGAAGCAGCCGTGGGGGGCAGTCAGGCTAGCTACAATCTAACCTACTATGGGGCCGCAACACCCCGGGGGTGTTTTATGCAATCTAGGGCAGGTGGCATGGGTTGCCCTAGAGTGGTAACTCTGCCACATTACCACCGAGATTTACCCCTGCATCCTGTGTGTATTATTTCTTCCATGGTGTGTTTGTTGCTTAGTCTGTTTTCAGAATTGTCTCCTGTTTCTTCCCCAGAATTGTCTCATCTGAGATGGTATTTCAGCAAATAAATAGCCCACAAGCTGCATGTTACTCCTCCAATCCAGCAGCACATGTTCAGGGAGGAAGGCAAGGAGGGGAACTGTACTGGAGCTGATGATCTAATTTGCTCGCTAGATGGGTGCTTGCACCCTTTTCCCGCTCAGATATACACCGCACCCTTAAACACTACTAAATATTGTCAGCTTTGCAGTAAACTGCATTTGTGATTTGTCTACTATGTAAGCAGAAAAGGCAGTCCCAAATCTGCCTCAGGAGCAACTTTACTCTGCTGGGTTAGGAATATCAGTGGTAGCCACCAGAACCTGTTAATTTTGGACTACAAAGGTGATAAAACATGAAAGTGGAAGTGCTCATGTCATAGGGCAGGAGTTGGAACTAATCACTTTTCTACAGATGCTACAGGGAAAATAGATTATAACCACAGCCCTGTTTCATGTGCTGGTTGAAGCTGGTTCCCTTTTAATCTTTATACTAGTGATGGAGCACTGCATGGAATATCATGGTTTTTAAATTATTTCTAACCTTTATTTCTACAAATTAATTATTTTTAAAAATTGGGTGTTTAAGCAGATGCACTTATCGTATGGTTTTTTAATTGTGCTACAGTCAAAACTCATGGTTGTACTTTATGGATAACTAGTGCATGCACTTGCCTGGCTTGAACAGCAGAAAATGTTGTTTGTATTCCTGTTTCTGCAGGGAGATGCTGTAGCTCTTCTTCCTCTCATTTTCTCTGTTGTGCTTGTTGTGCTGTGGATGACACATCATACCCGACCAGTGCTTAAAGACAAGGTGGAAAAAGTAAAACTTGGAGCACTTCAGTTATGGTGGTTGCTGGATCTCCCCCAGGAGGCAACAGGCTTTGTTGAACGATCAAAGGTCTTCTGTGCTCATCAGCTGCTCAGAATGGAGCAGACAGATGTTTATCTAGCCAATTGTCTCATAAAACTGTAGAATTGGCTTGTGCAAATAGCTGTGCATGCAAAACTTGACTGATGTTATTTCAGAGGCTTTTCTAATGTCATCTGAAAATCTGTTCCAGCCGGAGAACCTGGGATCCAAAATTGAATAAATATCAAACAAGGATACCTTCTGCTCCTACAGCCATCTAAGACTGAGAATAGTGTCGTTGGATTAAAGGTCGCTATGTCGAAGGGGAACTAGTGGTGATTAACTGAGGTGGCGTTAAAGTTCCCTCTCAAGATCTGTGACTTCAGTTAACAGCTTGCCCAGAATTTCCACTGTTGAGGTTATTTGTTTCAAGCTTTGCTTCTGGACTGAAATGGCATACTACCTTGTTGTTTTGTTTTGTTTTTTTTAGTTTTTTTTTAATAGTTGCAGTGGTCTACCAAGTAACTTACCAACAGTACAAACATTTTTACAGACTTTCCTTTAAATAATGGTAACACATGGAAAGCAAGAAAACAGCCCTCTGTCATCTAGCTCAGAAACAACCCTCAGGAAGAGAAATGTTCATTTTGAGCATTTCGCTCTGACCACCCTCTGACTTCCCAAGTGGAGACCTAGAGGCAAAGCTTGACTTGGTGCCCACATGTAATGTTTTGTGCTGAATGTTCTCTGCCTGTACACTAGTCAAGAAGCTTTGCAGCGGGCAGTCTTGAGGACCTTGGCAGCTGTAATGAAAACTCTGATGGAAGTGAGTGGTGATGAGGCAGAAGTCTTGCGTAGATGTTGCGTTGTTCCCTGTATGCCGTATAGCTTCACTGACAGAAGATCTCCATTGCAGTTCCCTTCTGATGATGGTGCTCCATCAGAGTAGTTGGCCTTGATGATCCTAGCTCATGGGTTGGTGTTTACTTTAACTGCTTTCCAAATGATCCTTGCTTTCCAAAGGTAAGAAACTGCAATAGACACTATGAGCTAGATGGTTACTTTTCCTAGAAGTATTTGTGGAAGAGGCCAGGAAACTTGACAGATTGCCTTGAAAAGTCTTCTGTGGATTCTTCTTCGATTGCAGAATTGGGGCTGACCCATACAAAAGTGGCACTGGAGATTCACGTTGAATCCCTATGTGCATGCATCCATCTGCTTCATATTTACAATCTACCTGGTTACTGCCACATCAGTAAATGTTCAGAATTGGGCTTTTTTGGGGGTCTTTTTTTCTTTTGGCCAGATTACAACTAAGTCATTGACATGACTTAGTTTGGCTTGGAGATTTTTTGAAAGAACTGTATGGCCATTATATATGCAAATAGCTTAGATAAGCACAGTTGAGAAGCTGTCGGTAGGGCTGCAACATGAAGTATTTCAAGTATTAAAAAAGAGGAATTGTAAGATTGATAACCCTTGTGCTTAGTGGTCAGAATGCAAATAGCAAAAGCTGCAGAGACACATGCTATAAGAAGCGTTATTGCAAGATTAAGCTGCAGAAGACACATTTTTGCATGGTAACCTACTGGATTTATTTTGACAATTATTTATTTGTGGTGGTGGTTGTGAAAGTGGAATTTTTAGCAGTCTTGATATAATTACAGAATTTGTAAAGCTGCTCAAACATTTTGCATCACAGGTGTGTGGTTTTTTTTTTTTTCAGCCAAATGCATGCCTTTTTCGATTAAAAGAAATACTTGTCTTGAAACTTTTTTTGCCCATGGGAATGACTAATTGATATTCACAAGATTCAATACTTTAATATTTTATCAGAGGCCCCTAAATTCTTTACTCCCCTTTCTTTCAGGGTAAATAATTTAGATTTCAGATGTATCAAGTTTGATAAGAGTTACCTTGTTAACACCTCCTGTAGAATTACAGCTGTGTGCTTTGAAGGTTGCTGGAATAACTACATCAATAATGCTTCTAAGTTAAATTGAATGGGGCAAAGGAAGGAGACAGTGGGGAAATGGCTGCGCAGGCAGTTAACTTATTTTAATTTTGTTAATTCTTTCACATCTGTTTAACTAGCTGCCCAACACAGGTACACTGGAGACCCTAAATGTTATAGGTACTCAGAATACTTCCATTGTATTGTATTACAGGAATATATATTAGATCTGCAGGTAGAGAATCTCGGGGCTTTAACAGCCCAGGCCCTTTCCCCTAGGTGTTGATGTTCTATATTATTTCATTTTCCCTAAGCCTGAAACATGTTAAAATATTGTTTGCAGTAATTGTCAGGGTTTTCACCAAGAAACAGTTAATAAAAAACCCAAACCACCTCT
>NW_010515117.1:0-16899 GCF_000687285.1 Phaethon lepturus | reverse complement strand
CTGCTTCTTCTGCAACTTGATTTCTCAATGTTGAGCCAAAACTTGCAGATTCAAAATTGATCGGCTTTCTTCAATGCAAAATTATTTAAGTTGTAGAGTGGCTGAGAATGGATGGTGTTTAAGGTGGTCAGCAATCAATGGAGGGGGGATGGAAATTGAGGCTGTACTGAGAATAAAAAGAGGATATTCCTCTCTGTTGCTCTGTGGGGTTGTTTATTCTGCAGCTGTTTTCTGTGTGGAAAACTTGCAAGTCATTGTTGTGTCAAAGTTTGGAGCAGATTGGGCAAAAATGAGAATTTAATTACTGGAAAAAGAGAAAGTAGCCTTCACAACATAAAGAGCTTAAATGATGATCCTTGTACAGGTCTGAAGTCTTCCAATTCTGCTGGTCCTGCTGGAAGGGAATGTTGAACAGTTTTGAGCTCTTCTGTTTTCTTTGGTTAAGCACTTTAACATTTCCGTCATTCAGTGATCTTCATTTCATCGGCGATGTTGAATTATAAGACTGAAATAGCAATTTAGTTACTACTCTAAAAAGTAGTAATAATTCTTCATGTAGGTGCATGTAGTAGCACATGTAAAGCAGCAGTAAAGATGGGGGCTAGTTCTGTTCCTGTTGAACTTCAGATTTATTTTGCCACAGATTTATGTGGAAGCAGGGATGGTTTTTTTCATGGCATATGGGATTCCTAAAGACTGGGATTTGGTTGTGAATGAGCACGTGTTTCCAGAATGGAATTACTTGAGTTTGTTTAATCAGTTGTGGATTCCTCCAGAGTGACGCGGCAGTGTCTGTGTGAGGAGTTAGCTCTTTTTAATTGGTCCCATATGTACTGGCAGATAGTATATTAACCATGGCTTGGGGGAATAAGGGCATCTGGTTGAATCTCATGGTGCATATTTTATTTCTTTTCTGGAGGGATTTGCCTCCCCTCCCCCCCTTTTTTTTTAATTTTTGTTCTAAGAACCGTAGCTACGTATATATGTGTATAATCACTAGCATTTTGAAACCTCATACTCAGCTGAGGGATTAGTTAAGCTTCTGCAAAATTATCTGAACTTTGCTGGCAAGTAAAGAAGAAGGAACTGAGGTTTTACAGCGAAGCTGGAGTTTCTGGGTATCTCTGGGTTTGGGTGCTTACATTGTGAGAACTTGGAAGCTTGATTTCCCTTCTTGTCAAGCGCTAAGGATGGGTCCTTTGAAAAATCAGAAAAATGGCAACATCAGGAAAGACTAATTACTTTTGAAAAACCTTGGAAACACCGTGCAGATTCAGCCTTTCTGTCTGGAGGACATGGGTATAAGAGTGCTGGGACTAACCTACGGCACCCACGGACAGGGCAGCAAAGGGGAGCACCATCCTCATGGCTCATCCTTTATTTGACTCATTCTGCACCGGAAAAAGCAGAGTAATTTTGCATCTGGCTGTTTTGGCTCAGCTTAACCAGTAAGGTAGTTGCAGGAGAAATGGGAATGTAAATGAGTTGGTTTGATTTTCTTTTGTAAAGGTTTCTTGGTATAAATCCTGTCAGTTATCCAATTCTAAAGCTTTGCTGAATTAATGACACACTTTGTAGAAGGGTATTTTTGATCGCTTTCTGTAGACTCCCGTATTCCTGGTGTAGGCTCTCTGGTGTGCTGCTCTTACTCATTGCTTTAGAAGGGGGAAGACCTACTGTGTGAAGGCCCCCTGGGGATTGTGCATTTGCACTGCAGCGGGACACAAATTTTGTTTATATTCTGCATCATCTGCTTAAAGGTTTGTATAGCCATAAATCCTGGCAGAGTTCCCCCCGTGATGAATAGTTCACTGGTGGAGGCACGAAAGGAGGAATATTGCGGGACATGAAATGCCTGTGAGTGTAGTTGGAGCTGGGGAAGTCTCCTTGGGAAGGTGCATGTGATGGGACAGCAGTGCTGGCCAGACATAGGTCCCTTGGGGATGCTCTGGAGCGTGTACTGATGGTGCTCATGGGGATATGTGGTGAGAGGGAAGGCTAAAGCCACCAGGCTTCTTTCTTTGCCCTCTGCAAGGCTTGGGCAGATGCACCCTGATGGAGGCTTTCCGGAAAGTGTGACTTGCTGAAGAAGTACGTCTGTTCACTTGGAGATGGCTTGTGTCTATGGGAAGTAGGAGGACACCCTCAAGAATGCCAGGCTTAAACCCTGGGGGTGTTTCAGACCTGGAAAAGGCAGTGCTGTAAATTAGCATCAAAGGAATCAGTGATAAAATGGACAACTTTAGAGAAAGGAATGGATTCTCATTATCTTGTCGCTGTAAATACAAGAATTCATTAGACTTATCCCAAAAGTTAATTTGGTTTATATTTAAGCAACACATAAGCATTTTTGGCAAGAATTTGTACGCTTTGTTTCTGCATAGTACTAGGTACAATGTTAAGTCTAGCAAATAATCAGGGCAAATTCCCTGTTTGTAGCAGGCATCTATGTCATCCAGTCCTTGTCCAGGTCTCCAAGAACAAATCTTAGAAAGGCAAGAGAGAGGTCACTGAGCTACTTAACTGTGTAAAAAGCTATTGATTTATTGCAAAAAATGAGAGAGAAGAGAGAGTGAGTGAAATGCTGGTTTTGAAAGGGCTGTGTTGGGGAATACAGTGGCTGTCTGGCAGGTATTGTATGAGATGGGCTTCCTCTGCCAGGCACAGAGTGAGGGGAAAGAACTTTTTAAAGCATCCTCTGACACAGAAATTACTGGAAAGCCTCCAAGAGCAAATTGAAAAAGCAACAGCCACCTTTATGCTGCAGGATTCCATTGTTTTAATATTGGGCCAACTATACCAGATAATACATCTACTGGAAATTCATGTTAGGAGGAAAATGTGTTGGAAAGCAGCTAAGAGGTCAGCTCAAAATCAAAGTGAATGAACTTGACATATCTATGCTCCTGTGTGTCCTATTTTGTTCTTTCTCTTCTTGTCAGCTCCTATTTCCTCATTTATTTCCATGCTTCTTTTCCCTCTTTTTTTTTTTTTTTTTTAACCATTTGTCTTGTCTTGGGCTTGTGTTCTGGCTGCCATTTGTCCTGAAAAATGCTGGGCCTGATAAATACCTGTGCTTGCGCAGAAAAATTCTGGCACACTGATACATTTGAAATTGTAGTCTAGTTTAAAATTGCAGGTTTGTACATAGACATGGTGCTTTTGGGGAGGTACTGCTGCTCTGGTGATAAGAAGATGAACAGCAGGTAACGGGGATGACTTTATTTTCCTTCAGTGCCATGTAATGGAGCTGTGCTTCCCAGGCTGGTTTTGTTTGCCGGGCTTCTGAATGTAGTTTGAAGACCAACATCATCAGGGATGGGACGGAAGAAAAAGGCAGAGTTGTTACTGCAAGTGTAAATGTTATTTACAATGATTGTATTTAATGAAATACACAACACTGCTATCTGTTAGTTTGGTTTGGGTGGCATGAGAGCTAGTTCAGTCATGACAAAGTTAGTAAAATTTGAGAGTTAACAGTGATTTCTGGGGCCAAAAGTTTGGGAAGCAGTTATAACAGCTCAGTTGATACATGGGTGAAAGTCATTATACTTTATTTCTGTTGATGCTTAAAAAATGTTGTTCTGGCATAAAATACATGCCATGAACACCAGGCATTGGAAACTACAGCTCAAACTACTCATTTCAAACTATGTTTAACAGTCATCAGTAAATAATAAGCTGTAAAAGCCCAAATCCAAACAGACATATTTAAATGTTAGTCTGCCATCCACATGCCTAATTTCCACTGAAATAATGGACTGGGAATTTGGGTACTGTAATGTAGATATTGATCAAAGAACCTTTTATTGTAGTACTGTGATTTCTTTTACCTCCTCTACTGATGTTTTAGGGAAGTCTTGTTTTATTTTCATGATACGTCCTGAAATATTGACTCCTTCCTACTCTGATGTGGATCTCTATAGTGGGACTTCAGGTTTGGAGCAATTACGGTAAAACTGGGAACTTAGTCTCTGAATATCTTGTATATTCAAATTTGCTTAGGTTGGGGGGTTTAGTTTGGCTGAGTGTAGAGAGATGTTAGAGGACCAGTCATGAAATTCTCATCTGGCTCTGAAGTTCCCTGCAGTTTGGAGGGTGTTTGTATCTGGGATTGTGTTTTGTTTGGGCAGCGATCCTGCTGATTGGAATAGCATAAGCTTGGCAACAGAACGGAGGCACCCAGCCAGAGCAAACTCGAAGTACACAAGGTCTGAGAACAAAACGTTTCACATGAATTAAATTGTGAGGAAATAGGAATTCTTTAAACTTGTAAGAAAACAAGGCAATGTGAGCATCGTCACTCGGGCAGCTGTGTGATCAGGGCCATCAATAGGGAGTGCAAGTTTTATTTATGAAATCTTTGTAGTTGTCTGTTTTTAAGAAATATGTCTTATCACTGCAGGAAGAGTATTCACCAAGAAGCTGGTATTAGAGTGAGATGGCGTAACTCTCAGTGCTTGCATGCAAAGATCCAGTAGCATCTTTGCTGAAAGGCTTTTTGACTCTTGACTGATTTCAGTTTCCTCCGTACCATACACTGCAGCTGGGCTTGCCGTCCTAAAAAGGTTCCCTGTGTCCTCGTCCTGCTTTTCTATCTGCAGCCCTGTGTCCCCCTTCCCTTCTATCAGTATTTTTCTGTGTATTATAGATTTTTCCATCAGAGCTTTATCCTTGGCTCCCTTGTTACGTTCAGTAACGGCAGGAGAGGTCCAGGAGGGTCTGTGAGCCTGGCAGCAGGGAGCGTTGCTTGCAGCACGCCGGGCGCTGCCTCTCCTGCCGCTTTCCTTTCCCAGTCTCGTGCCGTGCTTGCTTTGATGCCGTCTTCTGCTCGGTGTCCGGTCATACAGATTGGAGCTTACTCTGGTAAACGCTGATTACCCTTTTCCGTGCCAGGACACGCCCCCCTGCCCCCATATCTCCTCTACGCTATCTGGCAGGGGGGCGGTAGGAGCAGGGGGACACGAGGAGGGAAAATGGTGGCAGGTGATTAGATACTCATCAATATCTAATGAGCAACCATGCAGGGTGGCGTCAGGCACATGGAGGGGCAGCAAAGGTTTGTGTGGTGTTTTTTTTTTTTCTTTCCCCTTTTGTGGCACAATGTTTCCCAGGGTCTTTGCCCCAAGATCCTTGGGGGTGCCATGTCCTCAGCGTGGGCATGCTGAGTCACGCCATGGGCCTGCCCAAGCTCCTCTACTTCCAAAATGTGTCACAGGGTGCCCGCAGACAAGTCCGTCACCCCCTCGTGCCCGTTGCTGTTTCTTTGCAATTGAGGGAGGTACATTCAGACATAGTCACCTAAGTAGCGTCTGTTACCTGAAAGAGATTGAATGGATTTAGTTTGATAGGCTGGCAAGGTATAGCTCTGGGCACGCTAGATGAGACAGGCTTGTAATAACCAGATTTCTAGAGTTGGATCGGCTTCAAGAAGATTACTCAGGCCGGATCTGCTTGAGTATAAAGAGCCATGACACGATCTTGGATTTGTGCGTGCCAGTCAGTTTTGTGTTTCAGAGCAGGCTGCTGATGGGATGATTTCTGACTTTGATAAGTGCTTCCATCCCCTCCGTAGAGGGTTTTATTGTAGTGTTCAGTACAATGTTTATATGAACTGCTAGTAAGGGATAAATAAATACAGCACAGTAAAGTTTAATATGGGGGAGGGGAAAGTATTTAAACTGTGTTTGCAGTATTTGTTTAACAAGAAATGGATCAGATGTGACATTTATCTGTACTGGATAGCATTTGCTTTAAAAAAACCAAAGCCTTGGAATGGATGAGTTTTTATATGAACAGTATCAGAATTCTTCTCTCACTGAAAATCTAGAGGCTTGGGGTGGGGTGGTCCTCAGGTCACAGCTGCGCTCATGTCACTGATGGTGTGACCATACTGCTAAAGGACTACTGTGGTGTTATCTGCTCTGACCGTGGGTGAGAGAGTGGGGTCTTGTATCTACTTGTATCTATCATACAGACTCCGTATGTTGGTACTCAAATTCCACTGGGAGTAGGTGAAAAGGGACATGTAGACTTTCTAAAATTCTCTCGCAGTTCATTGCACTTGGTTGTGTCTTTCGCCTCCTAGGCTGCTGTGTCTTGCAGTGAGATGCTGTTGAAAAGTCTTGGTTGAATTCCAGAGCTAAATGGATTTCAAAGGTAGAGGAAGTATTTGCACTGAAGTAATAAATTACTGAGGTAATTTTTTAATTTCCCAGAGACTGATGTTTTGCTGATGCTCTAACATGGATTTCATCTGGGAATTCCTTTGTAGGTGCTGTAGAAGGATAAGTTGCCCAGAGGATTGCTCCTCCTTCTGGCAAACCTCTCTTTCAGAGGCTTTGAACATTTACAGTAACTCTTTTTCACAAGTTAACATCCTATAATTTGGGGGTTTGCAGTCAACACGTATCTTTGGCAAAATTTTGCCAAATACAAGTCATCTGGAAATGTGATACCAGTTTATGCAGTCATGTGTTCGTTGTAATGCTGATGTTAAGAGATAACGGGGGCTGAGGGCTAAGGTGCTGAAGACTTTACTTACATTCACCATGTGGCAACCCAGTTAGCCTATAAACTGTGCTCATTTTGCTTATCCCCTATTGCTGGATTATAGATTACAATGAGTTACAGTCCCCTCTTTCTTGACATTTGTTTTCATATTCACATCCAATATATAAACCTTTCTTAGATTTTTTTGAATTTGAGTCTTTGTTTTATTTCTGTCATGAAAATGAAAAAATCCACTAGCCCAGGCTTGTCTGCTGAGTACTCACTATTGAGAACAGCAGTGGCTGTTTAGTTAAGCCCTGAAGATGAAGAGCTGTGCAGAAGTGTTAAGCATTATTATTACAAATCATCAGTGCATACTTTTCTCCTCCAGGGCACGCTTAATTGTATAGTCACAGTTGTTTTCTCCAAGACATTTGGCCTGAGTTGTAGAAGTGACTATTTTTGCTGACAAACTAAACCAAAACCCAAATACTGTTAACTTTTAGTTTTAACAGCAACAGAAATTGTGCTTGGACTAAATACGTAGCACCTAAAATTTTCAAACTGAATGTTGTGAAGTAGTTAATCTTGAGCTAATGTGTGACTGTTGAGCTGATAACAAAATGTATGTTGAAAACGATTTACAAGTTCTTGATTCTTGTGTTCAATTAATCTGTAGCTAAGAGGATCAGTGATGACAGGGTTTTCATTGAAATAGGGAGCACTTTGAAGGTCACCAAGGAGGCAAGTATATATTGTACCTCTGTAGTGACAGTCTTGGCCTGCTATGGGTTTGGGCTACCAGTTATACACCCTTCAGTTTTCTTCTGTAGAGGGAAGTGATGCCATTAAGACTGGTAAACTAAAAAAAAAGAAAATGATGGAACTTGAATCCTTGAATAAGCAAAACTATGGTTTTGTACTAAGATAATTTTCCAATGTTATTAGGGGCTTTCCTGAAATTTTACTCTGAATGATTTCATGTTCAGCAAATAGGAAAATACAGTGCTAATTACAGCCCCGATCTTTTCTTTGGCAATTAAAGTATTTTGTTTGCTCAAGGAATTCTAAAACTTGCTGCCAATTTACTGTTTTGTTGCTCCTTGCATTTCTTTCAAACGTAAAGTCTATATATTAGTAGCACCATCTAAATCGATTAAGGATGAACGATGTGCAGTTTTGAGATGATGTTATGGTCATGCCAGTTAAGAGCATCTTCTTCTGATGATTTTCAGTATAAGAGCTACCAAATGAAACTAGTAGTTCTGCCACATGAAATGTGAATGGAATAAAGTCCCTGAACCTTTACTCACTGAATTGCCAAAGTCGTGCTTTTCAAGAACTTTGTGAACTTAAAGCACTTTAAAGAATATTCTGCGTTCACAGCAGTGGAGAGCTAGTGCCTGTTCTCAAAAAAATGCATCGACCACTGTTATAGGACAACATTTGCCAACAGTTTCCACAGGAGATGCCAGTTTGGAGTGGAAACTAAGAAATGGGTTCAGCGAAGCACTTTATCCTCTTCTTGGCTTAAAGCACATGAATAATCCCATTGACTACCCACATGTGCTTTACTGGGACTGCTCACATAGTGAAAATTAGGCATGTGTTTAAATAACTTGCTTATTTGGAGGCTAAGTGCATGGTGTCTCCTGGCCCAGACTTGATTTTCTTATGGCAGCCGTCATATGACCTGTGTGCAGGGAGCGCAGCATTGTCGGCACTAGCCATGCAGTCCAAAGGAAAAGGCTGTTTCTGTGTCCACCCCCAATCTGTCCTGCACTTCTCTGGCAACTAATTATCTGTTTGCTGCCAATTGTGCTCTAGTGTTTTTGGCACCCAACCACTTCAACTTGCTGCTCATACAAGTATTGAATTGCCTTTGTAAGGCAGAGTAGTCTTTTCCTTGTTCAGGACTGTATATGTGGTTGTTAAAACATGAAAAAAAAGTAGATCATTGTTACAGCTTTCCTCATTTTGGTCAGATTGTGCGCTCTCTGTCAGTAGCCCCACTGAAGTTGATAGAGATGCTAGCAGAGGAGAACCACCATTTTGGAGGTCCAGGCTCAGTACTCAGAGGGGCTTAATGCAGTTTTTTCATCTATCGAGTATCTACTGGAAGTACTGTTCTTTATTTGAGAACCTCTGTAAAGAGGTCATCTATGGGAATGGAGCTTTCAGCACACAGGGGGGGAGAAGTTAAATGCTAGGATGGGATCATCTTCACCTGATATTTCACAATCATTACCTTTGGTTTGATCCAAGATAGGCCCACCAGCAAAATAGTACAAACTTCAGGTTAAAAATATGTTTAGGCAAATTTTCCACCTCTGCCTTCCTCTCCCGTTCCCAGCGTGCACAAGGCAGCAGATGACCTTGGAGACAGCATTTCCCCGCGCCTGAAAAGGAGCCAGTCACAGCTGGGGAATCGCCATGACCCGCGCATGGCGGGTCTGCGGCACCCTCTCCCTTCTGCATATTTTCGCCTCCAGAATACAACCTCCTGTATATACAAGCTAAAGCCTGTATATAAAAGCAAGTCAAGCTAGTAGAGAACCATAGTTGTAGCAGACAGCAATTAGTTAATGAGACCAGCAAGCCCAGTGCTGTGGTTGGCAATCAGCGGTGCTTCTCAGGATCTCAGACTTTGATCTTGCTTTATACTCGTCATGGCTGGTTATCTATTGTTTAACCTTTGCTAACAACTTCACCAGAGAAGCCTAGGAAACTCCAAACAAAAGGCTGTTAATTGTAACTGAAAGGTAAAATGAAACAGATTTTCTCAGTGAGTTTAGTAATCCTGGCTCCAAAGAGCTCTGTTACCTTCAGAAACGTGTCAAAGAATGTTCTTTAACGTATAGTTGTCTTAAATGGAGTACCCTTGCTGGAGCTGTGCTTGGGACAGTGAATGGGATAATGTGTAATATGAGCCAGACGAAAAATAATAGGAGTCGTTTTCTTCACTGGGATGGAAACTTGAATGCTTGCACAGACAGCACGGAGGCCCTAAAGTATTGCTGTAACAGGCTGTAACTTCATGCGTGAAGTAGGAAAATAAGTACTATTTTCACAGACTGTTAGTGTTTATGCCTTGAATATGCTTATGAGAGTATTTAAGGTGCTTTAGATCCAGTATCATAACAATTAGTAGACCTAACCACTGATGAGCTAAGGATTAAACTGTTTTAGACATGTATTAACAGGCTTTCAGTTAGCTAGTGATAAAGTATTTATGAATTAAGTAGGAAGTTTATTTCCAAGAAATTCTCATGCATTTTCAGTGGAATACTTGAGTCCACAAAACTCCGTATGAAAACAGCATGGTACCTAAGTAGTTGATTCATCCCCTGCATATAAATGAAATGTTTAATAGGGACTCTCCTCGCCTCAGGCACGGGATTGAAAAGCAAGAACCTGAGCTGATTTTCTAGCTCTGATAGAGGCTTCTTGTACGGTTCTGGGAAATCACTTAGCGTGTCTCTTTCTGCAGGCCGGCCCTGTTATGTTTGTCTGCCTTGCAGAAGTGAAGGGGAGGCTGAGGAAAGGGGTGACTGCAAACCAAGAATCTCCCATCAAAAGTCAGAACAAATGGCTTGGGTTTGATAAAAGTAATTTGGCGTCATTGCTCATGCGTCTACTAACTGCTGCTTTATAAAGTTGATTTTATAAAAGTTGTTAATGAAGCTTTAAAAAAAATACATATTTCTTTAGACAGTGCTACAGTACGTTACTAACTGGGAACGCTACATGGATTAGCTTCATCTTCCCCCCTTAGATACGTAGTAGCAAGCAAAAATGTTCAGCGTCTCAAATGAAAGTCAGTTCAAAGAAACATCTAAATGTTGAAAAATTTCTCTGATTCCCCTGATTCCACAAAATTGATTTGAAAATCTTTCAAGGATTGACTTTCTTCACTTGAAGCAATTGCTGAGAAACTTTTCATTCAGCAACATTACTGTCCATTTGGATAGTTCCACACCCAAGCTTGGGGAGTTATTTCTTGTCTGTTATAGCAAGTGACAAGTTTTGAATGACATCTGTTGGTTAGTATCAGTAATGGCATTTACATTGGAAACTAGAGGAACTATTGCTTACAAAGGAAGATAATTTAAAATTCACATGCTAAAGGCAAACTGATGAGGCATTCAGCTCAGTGGGAGCACTATAACATCTATAAAGGTCAATGGGATGAGATTTAAATACAGAGGAAAGAAAACAAGAAGAATGAATACATAGTTCTTTGAATGGTCTTTGATCCCCTGTTATTCCTTTCCTGTGGTCATTAGTAGAGGAACTGGGTCTATGAACGGTTTTATAATATGCCTGGGAGTGATGAGAGGTTGAATTTAGATCCTTTTTGGGACATACGTGGATTCTAATGAATCCTCTCATTTTGTGTGTGTATATCTTTTTTTAATTAAAAACAGTCTCCGCATTGCTAATAGTAATAATGGATGTTCACTGTCTTAAGTTATAAAACTTGTTAACTTGCCCCATGGAAACTTCCAAGGCACTGAACAGCAAGTGAAACATGCAGACACGTCCAACTATTAACTCTTATTTTTCTGCACTAGAGCTGAAGATAATTGCTTTTCTTTCTCTGTTTAGCACTTTCAGACCATGTTAAAGACTAAGTTGAATGTCTTAACTCTTCGGAAAGAGCCTCTCCCAACAGTGATCTTCCATGAACCAGAAGCCATTGAGCTGTGCACCACAACTCCCCTCATGAAGACCCGAACTCACACTGGATGCAAGGTACTTGGGAGTATAAACTTAAGGAACAAGACCACTGTGGAGGTGTCCCATGTATGTGTTAGGACTCTGAAGAGCTTAAAGTAATGAAAACGGTTATTGTTGTTCTGGAAACCCCATTAACTGCTACTAATACTATAAAGTTTTATGTCAGAAAAGTCATTGGGCATTTCTGACCAGAAATTTTGGGCTTCAGGGAAAAAAAGTTTGGGTTGTGTAGCACAATGCAAATTGTGGAGAATTTCTAACAGCCTGCAATGAACATCGCTTGTTGTAAACGCTGCCATTGTTTCTGTAAGTGCTAGTGCTGAGATGGGAGATGAAGGGCCAGGTGCTCTGTATTTGCACTTAGGAAACACAGATATATACCTACTGAAATAGGGTTGCAGCTTAAAGCTTGAGGTTAATTTTTTTTTTTGTGTGTGTGGTGTGTCCCTGTTTTCTTTTCTTTAAAAAAAAAAAAGGGGGGGGGGGAAGGGTGTGTGTCAAGGAGACTTAGATCTTGATTTGATTATGCAACAAGATGTATTTGCCCAGTTACATTAAAGCACAGCTTCTGAGAAAGGTCTCTACTTTTAAATTTTAACGGCTTAAGAGCTTTTGAATGTGGTGTTCTGTGGTAAGAAACCATTTAAAAATAGCAAATAAATCTGCTCTGTTTGCATCTTCTGTTGGAGTCATTTTCCTTGGTCGCAGAGCTTGCCTAGCCTTGCAGAACCATGGGCAGCCTTGCAGACTGATCTGGGTACCAGTTTGGCCTGTGCTGCCAGTTGGGACTTGGCAGCCAAGTCACCTTCACCCAGCCTGGCTGTCAGTTGTATCCAGCTGGCCTCGAGGGTCTTGATGAAAAAGGAGAGAGCTGAGCTTCAGCCTCCACTGCTCTGTAAAGTGTCAGCTCTAGAAGAGCCATTGCCCGATGCTACATGTACTGGATGAGGTCCAAAGTGCACTTAAATGTCCTAACCTCCTCCCCTGCCAGTGTGAATACACACATATGTGTGTGTGTGCACACGCTCTTCTTGTTGGCGGATCTGACGTGAGTGAGATGGAGTTGGAAGAAATTGCTTCCTGGTGTGTTCCCTTGCTTCTCTTGGCATACTCTGCGGATGGCATGGGCTTTGGGCATGCTGTGAAGGGCTTTGCTTGGGCACCTCAAGGTCTGGCAGTTCCTCAGCAAAATTTCTTCTTGCGAAGTGTCATTTTTGTTTGACTTTTTGCCTGTCACAATAGCCAAGAAACAAGACAGCTGCTGAGTGTTGAAACAGTGCTGCCCTGTGCTGACGTGAAGGAATGCAGGGCAAGTGACCCTAATATGCTTCGTATGGTAGCTCGTAGCATCTGCTCTTCTGCAGTGATGTCTTTTGTCCTTTATGTTGACATCTAATGAATTTTTAGAGAATATTAGCTATCATAAAAATGGTTCACAAAGTATCTGGCTTTCACCCCTAGTGAGAGAGAGTTCAGACATAATAATGCTTTCTGAAATCAGTTTATCTCTGTGAATGTGTGTGGAATTTAAATGAACCTTTTTACTTAGCCTATAGTCCTTCAACTGGAAAAGATGGATTGCAGAGAGATGTTGAACCCCTCTGAAGAGAATCTCATTCTATATTTAGAGATCTCTTTTATTCATTGATTTTTCCTGCAATGTACCATAGTAGCGGTGACTAGGGAACGTCTGCTGCCACAATGGTCCCCTTTTCCTGCTTGCAGTATTTCTCCTTCTGCCCTTCCCCCTGCTGCTAGCTTACCTCCTGCCAGCACTGGAGTCTCATGGTGGTGTTTTTGGGGTGGTGGCTAGCCCTTCTTCAGACGATTCAGCAGTTGTGATTTCCAGTACCCCCCTTAGGAAGATGATCCCACATATATGTTGTTCCTATGGCTAAGAAATCCTCTCCAGTCCTTAACAGAAAGGCTCTGATTTTAGCCAGTCTCTAGTCACAATCTCTTTCTTTTTCCCCTCTCATTTGTTCTGACTAAATGTATTCTTCTCTTACAGGCTTGTATCCTCCAGCTGTTTATAAGTAATTAGCCTTCCTCTCCTCTTTCCCCTCTGATTATTAGTTTCTTGCTGAGTGATACAATAATAGTGTTGCCATAACAAAGGCAGTATTTTATAATACGAGTTTTCACTCTGTGGGGTCTGATCTAGCACTGTTATTCCAAGTGTAAGGAGAGAGATGCTGTGGTGTTGTTGGTACCACTGAGCCTCTCCACTTCTGAGACATGGGCTTTTCAGGCCAGAGCACAGCATCCAGTTTTTACTTTTTTTCGTGAGTCACACTCTTTTGATCCTTAATCGTTTTATTCCTCTTGACTGAAATCCCTCCAATTTTTCTATGTAATCCCATTAATGAGATAGCATCGTTCTTCTGACAGAGGTTCCAGACATCTAATTTTATTGCACAGTTTTAACATAAGCCTCAGCTGGCACCATGGTGCTATGGGAACTTGACACATGCAATTGCTTTGCTGTTCAGATGTCTGGGCATTGGTTTTCTTATGTGATTGCTCTTTTCCTTGTTCTTTCATCACAAGACAGGCTTTTCTTTTCTCTTCCATTTGGTGTTAGCTGCTGAATCCTGAAGAAACAAAACTCTTCTGCTGAGATCCAATCTCATTCTGTAATTGAATGGGATGGTTTTAAGAATAGCAGAGAAATGTCTTGCTTGAAGTAATCTAGAGGGAACCCTCACAAAATCTGGAAAGTTAAATAATTGAACAGAATTAGGGAGTGTCTCTTTCTTTCCCAGTTCCAGATCCGATGCAACTTTTTTGCCATCATGTTTCCTAAAATGTATTTTTTTAATTACAGCAGAAGGCTTAAAACTTGTTCCTCTTGTTACTGTTACATCTACACCTGCTTGGGCTGGCTGCGCCGTCATGGTTTCCACCCTTCTGGACCTGTGGGCATGATTTCACCAAATAGGAGGAATAGATAGTATTTGCATTGATTTGCAGCATAGAGCTTTAGGTGTACGTGTTTCGGAGTTTGTGGTGCTGGCTGGTTGTTGAGACAGAGGTTGACTCGGAGGCTGTAGTTTCCAAGGGGCACCTTCTCACCCCACCTCCCCTCCTTTCACACCAGACCTGTTTGCAAATGGGGAATGCCACCCCTGCACCGGGGGTTGGACTGTCACAGCCCCACTCAGCAGACAGCCTAGAACAGAGTAGGAGTCCTCGGTACAATACAGCACGCAGTCTCCTGTTTTATCCTGAGGGTTCGTTTGCTTTTTTTTGAGCGGTGGTGTAGGTGAGAGGCAGGTCTCTGGCTCCAGAGGAACCACAGCTACTCATCCTCCTCCAGCTGAGACTGCCTAGGCAGGGCAGAGGGATGCAGTGCCCAGAGGGTTGTCATCTCTCTGGCAGCCACAGTTGAGCACTTATGTGCATCCTGCCTCTTCCCTGTGATAGTGTTTGTGAATGCTGGAGCGCCAAGTGTTACGATCTGTAACTGCTCCAAAGAACGGAAAAACCCAACTGGCTTATTGTATACCTGTAAATGGCAAGTCTCAGCTTAAGCTAAACCACCCTGTGCTGGGGAAGGACAAAAAAGCATGAGAATAAGTCTTTTGTTCTTCCTAACTGGACCACACTTTTAATCACAGGTTCCTAATTTGCTCTTATTTAAATAGAGCATGCTTCTGTATACGGGCATGAGTGATTTAGATGCCTGTATATAAAAATGTGTCCATCCTTGTTCAGATCCTAAGGTCCCTTCCAACCCAAACTGTTCTATGATTTTGATGAGTCTGCGGCTGTCCTGCTTGTAGGTCTTTCATGTCAAATGTTGTGCACTCTTGCGTTTCAGCTGGAAACCTCCTCTTCCCTTATCACGACACTAACTACCACCAGATGGGAAACTGAAAATCTGGAATATCTCCAGAAAATAAGTTGCTCTCTACTCAGAAAGGCATGTTTTCTCTGTGCCTTTTAACAGATTTTGTTTAAGTTCTGTGTGTTTTGCTTAATGTCCTAATAGGCTTACACTGATTCTAATGTTTCTCGATTTCTGTCCCTTTGAGCTATGGTGGTGGCATGAAGGGAACTGCCTAAATGACTCTCTCTCTTCTGCTGTAGCTTTTCCAGGCACTGCTTCAGTAATGCAAAAGGACAGAGGTTAAAAATGCTGCCTGCAATTTTTGAAGTGGCATCATAGCTTTAACTTTTTTTTTCCCTTTCCATTGGAAGGCTTGTCAAAGTGAAGTCAGTGATGAATAATCAGTAGCTTGTTGTTACCCACCTGGATCAGGCGATCTTACTCCTCCAGTTCCCACTGGTGGAAAAGCTTTTCTCAGCAGCTTGGGAGCCTGAGGTGAGAGGAGCATAAACAGTGAAAATAATTGCATTCTTAAGAGTATGCTTTTATTAAATGGGAAAATATTAATGATATGGAATTTGCAGCCATGATACTCATTGCTTGCCTGTCTTATTGGATTGAGTTGGTGAGATTATTAGTTCAGGCTTTGTATAAGGCATGATGTTGAAATTTTTGCGATGGTGTATCTTAGTTGAAGATTAACAGAAGCCTGGCTTGGCAATTTATACAAATGGTGTTGGAGTGGTACTGGCGTTTTAAAATAAAGTCTTGCACATATTGATGGAGATTTAAAAAATCTCTATTAGAGAAGAAGTAAAAAAAAAAAAAGTAATATAAATAAATGGAGCTTGGTGTTTCAGAATAGCTTAATTGCTTCACTCCCAAGGTAAAAAGAGAATGGTTCCTGTACTAAGCTTGCTGCAGGGTGGTGATTATGGTGGGGTTTATTTGGTGCCTGTATAGCATGAAGGGGCCACGGCCACAGCTGGGCTTGCCTGGCGCAGTGCAGTGTCAGCAGGTACGCACCGAGCTTGACTGTTGCAGCTCTGGGAAACACCTGGGGTTGTTACACTTGTGCCAGCCTATTAACTGGATCTGAGGTGTTTTCGGGGAGAGTGGGGCAGTGCCTGCGGTGCCTCAACCTGAGCAAAGCCAAGGGCCTGCCTCTGCATTCCTGCAGCCTGCCCTTTCACCAAAGCCACTGGGGCAGCCTGTTGCCCTTGTTGCTCTTCTCCTGACCTTGCTGGCTGCTGTCAAGAGTTTTCATTTTCCCTTTTGTCTCTCTTTCTCCCATTTTTCTTCTTTTCCCCAAAGTAGCTGTCACCATTGGAGACAATGCATGCCATCAGCTGTGGGCCCTACGAATAAACCTCTGTGCATGTGAAACTGTCTCAGCATGCTTTGAGCAACAGGATTTACACGAGTGTAGCAGAGACTGGAGTTAGTCTGCAAGGGAGAAGCTTGTAAGAAGTTTATACGATGAATAGCGAGTAATATCGATCGTGATCCAATTATGATCCATAGAAAGAAAATGTTTCTTACTGGGATACTTATTACATAAATAAAACATTGTCTTAAAATTGCCCTGCTAGGCCTGATTCCAATTCCTTGTGTAAGAGAGTCACTTAGGAATAATGTCTGCTCAGATATTACTGCCTATTTTTGATTTTCTGCCTTGTTAGTTTTGGTTGCAAAGGCCTTGCAGCAGGACTGTCTTTTACCACATGCTTGCAAAATACCCCGTTTCTACTCTACCCTAGATGCCTCTACAGCAAACTTACTAATGCTATGTTGCTGCTTTTATTGGTCATTACACTTTTAAAACTTTGACTGTT
>NW_010515116.1:0-12464 GCF_000687285.1 Phaethon lepturus | reverse complement strand
CTCATACAGTTGACCTCGGCCCATTGATCCATGCTCAGGGCGTGAGCGTGCGCTCCTGATACCTGAAGGGGCAATGCCAGCGCTGGCCGGGTGAATGCCTTGCTCGGCTGAACAAGATGAGGTTCAGCACTTTGTCCATCTGGGTAAAGGTTTACATTAGTACTTTGTGTTGTTTTTCTACCACGGTTATCCATAGCCACATCCAGCCTTGCAGTTGGGTAGCTGAGACCGCTGCTGCGCAGCGAGCTGCTCGGGGACCTCTCCCCAGGGAGCTCACTGCAGGAGCAACGCCCCGAGGTGCGATTCTGCTGGGTGCTTTCATTAGTCATTACCCAGCGCTTTCACGCTCAGGAACACGCATCACCCAGGCTGAGTTCTCCTCCGCACAGGAGTTTCAGTGCTTACAGCATGAGCTGGCAGAAGGATTTAAAAACCATCAGTTAATATTACTTTAACAGAAGCACAGCTGCAGTCTGTAGGATATAAATGTGGATTTATTTCACTACCTATTAGCAATGATTACAAAGATCTCAAAAGAATTAGTAATCCGGAGGATTTCAATTGCACCCTGTGACTGTCAACTGCGGGTTTGCTACTACAGAGCATTTAATTCTTCCAGTAAATGATGTGCCTACTCTAATTGCGGTAACGGCTCAGGGTTTCTCTGCGCAGCACTTCAAAGGCTGTGAAGAAGCAGCAAGTGGCTCACGTCACACCTGGAAGTGACACACCTCTCCTGTCTCCCAGGTGGACCAGAGCACTTCAGCTGGGACCGCGCCTGCTTGCCCGTGTGCCCCTCTGCTTGCCCTCAGCTGGTTTGTCGCTCCTGATGGCTCTCCAGCAAGGCAAGCCAAAATTCAGGTTTTAAAGGTCCCAATGCTTATTTTTATGGCAGTTCACACAGTGGAACTAAACCTCTCCCGTCATAACGGGGTATCTGAGACTGGATGGTCATTTCTTTGAGCCTCTTCATGATGGTGTGCCAATTTAGAGGGAATACGTTCAGGGTATGATTTTTTCTCTCCTATTCATTAAGGAAAAAATCTAAATAATCTTCTCACTCTAATTTCCTATGGAAATAGGCTTTTCAATGACTTTGTGCTTACGTGTGTATAGGTGTGTCTGTCTCTCAGTCTGTATGTACTTCTCCAATAACTTTTAAGGTAGTTGCTTGAATTTATCCAGAGCTGACAGACAAGGAGAAGTATCACAGGTAACTGAGCTCCCACAACTTCTGTGCAAACAGGTAAATGAAGGAAGGAGAGAGCTCTGGCCAACGAAGACTGCTTTGTGAACTTGCGCGTTCACAGGGTATGGACATGGGCAACAGCCCAAATAAATGTCTCGCTTCCAGAAACTCAATTAAGAGACAAGAAGTCTGCAAGACTGAAATGTTCCCCGAGCATTGTGTTTGCAGCAGTGATGGATTGATGGAGAGTTTTGGCCTCTGTAAATGGCCTCATGTTATTAAACTTCTGAACGAAATGGGCCCCTTAGCAGAACTTTCTCTTACGCGGAGGCCACGAAGCCATCCCTTCCGCTGCAGGACTGAAACGCGTCAGCAGGACAGGATGGGTTGGTATCAGAAGTGTCTGTGCTTTTCCTCTTTTATGGTTGGAGACCTTCATTCCCCTGTGCTTGTATCTGGAGCCTGTCGCACGAAAAAGTATCATCAAGTCTGGCAGAGGTGAAAACAGAGGATACTTAGCCCCAAACAGAAAATTCTAGATGAGCTTGGGAGTTCCTTTCTATTTCCAGTTCTTAGGGATACTGAGGTTGGTCATTCTGGCCAACTTTTTATAGAAATAGCAAAAGGCTGTGAAATTTGGACCTGTATCAAAGCCTGGGAATCCAAAACATTTTTCCCAATACTTTTGCTGTAGTTCAGATCATAGATATTAGTTCAGGCTCCTCTCTGTAGTATTTGATAGCTAGTAACAGCAACAGACTGGATAAATTTTTTCCATAAACTTAATAGATGTCATATAACTCAGCAGCAGCTTATTAAACTTTCAATGAGGCTTGAAGCCGCTATCAAGAACTCTGGTGATCTACAGGGTATTGAGGGCTCTTTTAATCCACAAAGTATCAGAAACAAAATTTGATGAGGAAATGTAGCAATACAGCTTTTTTCATAATGATGGACTTTCAAACTCAGATTTGGGAAAAATTGGAACTAGCTGGGTGGCAGCTATTGAAGCAGTGGTCAGCTTTAAAAGCACAACAGCAGAGTTTGACTTAAATACAAACAATAAAACCAAAACGAAACTGAGATTTGGTGAAATACTTGGCTCCACGCCCTAGCACGCAAAGCAATGCAAAAGAATAAAAGCCATGAACCAGAAGAGGAGGCAGAAAAGGAAACACCTCAGTTAAGTTCCGTAACAACCCGCCGGCAGCGTCTGCACAAGGCTGAACTCCTTGGAGCCCTTCTCAAAGGCTTCACAGCCTTGAAGAAACGTGTGCGCAGCCGTGGCCCCTGGTCCAGGCCCCGTAAATGCACACGGGGGCTGTTTCTCGCGCCAGGATGCGACGTGGAAGAGAGATTTTTTCCTTTGCTCGAGTATGAGGATATGGTCCCTTATACCCTTTGGAGAGGAAGATGGAATATTTAACTTGTACTTCTGTATCCACTAGAGAGAGATAAATAAACTGCAATCATTGCCTAACAGAGACTGAAATATTGAGAAGCACTTCTGGATACCTCTTGAGAGTAAGATATGATATCCCACTGAGACACCCTTAAGTATTACTCCTTTCTTTGAATGATTACTGATACGTTTTAAATGATGCTTTTAGAAATACAAATATTATAATGCATTTTTTTCCTCATAATGATCACTTTGTTTTGAATTTTGAGCCAGGACTTCAGGATCTGGGTTAATGATAATGAAGGGGCAAATTTTCTGAAGTGTTGCTGATGGTGTAAGAATTTTTTTTTTTCCATTAGTTGCAGCGTATGTAGCTGGTATTAAAAAACTAACAATTGTTTCTGACTCGGCTTTACTCTGTGTTCAAGGACGACTTCTACAAGGTTAGTACTTCCCAATCTCACTAAGTGTTGTTCACATGACTATAATTAGAGTGTGATGTACTCTGATAATGTGATAAGGGAGGGAGTTGTAGTGCCTAAGTGAAGATTAAGCTTTGGTTTGGGGTTTGCGATCTCAAAGTACATAGAGTTTTCAACAGTAAGTCAAAGTAATAATCCCAAATTCTGATGACATACAACCTTCTCCTTGCTCTTTTTCAAACAATCCTTTAATAATCCTGCCTGTACCATTGCAGAAGTGTTCCCTGGGGTTATGTTTTTTGATGACTGAGAGCGATGCTGTAGGATGCAAATGCTTATTAACTTTCTTTGTGGCCACGCATTACATGGATTGTTGTTGTTGTTGTTGTTGGCCGTACCATCAGCCATGTCTTTGAAACAGCCATTTCCCGTGGTTAGTGTTTATCAGTGACAACATTCCCTGATGCCCTGGAAGTGTTTGCACAACTCAGCACTGGAAGATAGAGCACTTAAACGTCTGATAACCTTTGTCAGGGCAGGCTGTACTTTTGTTTTCTCCTCCCACTAATCCTGAAAACTATATACAACAAGATCTATCCATAACATTAGCGTTCTGCTGTCATTTAAAATAGGTTTCCACCACGCAAGATGCTAGCAGCTTTGCAGCAGAGGACCTTGTCTGCGGGGTACTTCTGTCAATAGCAATTTTCGTCTCCTTGCTCTGAGCTCGAGCTTACGGGAGGCGATATCTGATAGCAGTGGGAGACACATGAGGATAGATGGGTCAAGCTGCTGCCTCCTTCTCCATCAACAGCTTCTGCAGAGCTATTGCTCAATTAACCATTTCATTTACCAGCCCGTTCCACTGCCCTTGTTGGTGAGACTATGCAGTAAAACATCAGTTTTGGGAGCCGGTTGAGAAACCTTTCTTGTTTTCTCGTGGGACACCAGACATTCGCGACCTCCTTAGATGAAACTCCCCTGCCAACACACCACATTCTTGTAGCTCTTGAGCAGCTACAGATACTTACTGCACACACGTGCACACTATTAATAGACTTAAGCCGGGTTTTCTCCTTAAGGGGGTTTTACTGATGGAACGAGTGCTACGAGTGTCAGCTGCAGAAGTGGTCGCACGGCTACAGCAATTACCTGCGGGCAGGTAAATACACCCCATAACTGTCCAGCCTAAAATCCCACTCACCAGCTGATTTCTTTCTGGCAAATGTGGGTCTTCCAGGATGGTCTGAAGATGCGGAAGGAAATGATTTTCAAGACAGTTTGACAGCACGTGCTTGCAGATACAGGGAATACAAGTTGCAAGGAGCTGGCTGTATATGAAACCTGAGGCAATTAGTAAGGAACCACGAGAAATTTGACCTGGTGGTTCTGCTTCTTGCATCTATTCTGTGACTAAAGCTGTGCTTCGGTTCCAGAGCCACCCGTTAGCCTGATTTACTGCGACGCTTGAATATCTGAACGTTTAAATGACAAGTTTTCTGACCGTATCAGCACAGAGGGGGCTGACTGACAGGTAACACCGCAGACGACGAGAAAAGCGTGACACGCGGAGCGGGGCTGTGGCAGCAGCGGTCGCCTGAACGCGGTGTCCGTCTGAGCATGCTGCGTGGGACCGGCTTTCCTTAAGGGCAGGGCTTTGCACTTCCCCTTGACAGGAGCGGGGAACCTCTATTTATAGTGAGCGAGACTGTGTCAGCACTGGACTCTGCCAGGGCAGAAGAGAAACAGTTATATATTTTTTTCCTTAGGAAGATTTCTCTGCTGACAAGTTCTGAAATCCTTTGCCGTGTGATTTGAGCAATAGCGAGCAAAGGAGATCAGACATGCCAAAAAATGTTCCTCTGCACAAGATTTATAGCGCGGCGTCTCTGCGCCGAGTTCATTTCGTTGATTTTCCACCAGTGCAACTCCCCTGTCTCACTGGTTTGACACACAACGGCGAATGCAGCCGAGGAGTTAACTTACTTCTCTCTTCATTCCTCTCACCATAAAATCACCCTGGAATAGAGGAATGGGTGGTAGGCCTCCTTTTACTTTCAAAACCTGCTTTGTGGTGCTGACGGTCAAACAGGGACTATTATGGTCCTGAGCTCTGCGCTCAGGCCCCAGGGAATTAGGTATTTTTCTGTAACTCGGCACTTTCTATGTGAGATTATCCCAAGTTCGATTATTTCTCTCCTGCTGTTTGCTGAAAATCTCACAGGCCTGTCCTTAAGTTCCTTGAACAAGCACAGATCCGTGTGGGATGTTTAATTCTGTCATTATAAAAGAAATCATGAAGTATTGATGCAGCTCGTGTGCAAAACACACCCCATGTGAATTTGCTACCCCCCGTTGCTGCTGCAACGCCGCCTCCGTCGCCACCGAGGATGGAGCAAGCAGAGAAAGAAGCCTCGGGAGGTTAAATACACATTTATTGGGTGTCTGCCTTTGTGAAACGTTTGGCTGTTGCGAGAGCCTCGCAAAGCCGGGAACTTCAAAGCACAGGTTGTTTTTGAGACAGATGCTGTCTGACCCCCCCCGGGTCCTGCCAGTCCGGGAAATACTTGTCCGTACGACAGCTTGTATTTTTGTTGCATCCTGAAGGTGAATTTGATGAAGAGCACTGCTTCATCACTGGGGTTCTTGCCATCTTTTGCCAGGGTAGGTCTTGTTTTCAGAAAAAGCTTAGGACCTAAAAAGATTAGAAGTCCATTCCCGTAACTGTGGGCTAGCACGGTGCCGTAAACCAGCTGACTAGCACTAGCCGTCCGGGCATGTTACGGTCAGACTAAAACAAATTCAGCTCAACCGAGTCTTTAAGAGGAAATTAGCCTCAGTCTTAACAATCTCTCTCTACAGGTGTTGAGGCAGTGAAAAATAATCATCTATTTTTCCTCTTAAAAGTCCTTTCTTTCTTTCTGTGTCTTTCGACCCGTTACTCAGAATTCACTGACCGCTCACGGGGGGAGCTGAACTGCCTGCTTTCGGGGAGCAGAGATCAAGGGCCAGGTTCTGATTTCAGCGCAGTGGACGCAAATCTGTCCCACTCAGTAACAGCAATATCAGAATCTGGTCTTCTCCCTTTGTTCGCTCCCGCACTAAAAATCATTTTCTTTTTGCCCAGGAAGTAAAATGTTGAAATGTATGAAATTTGCCCCACTTTCTTCCTTAGAAGCTGTCAGCTCAAACAAACCCTTTGGGTTCTTCTTTTGATCTATTTTCAATTGTCTGGTGGGCAAAGCAAAACTCCTCCTCAAGTCTCTTATTTTATCTTCTGCTGTGACATGAATTTCCCCCTTTTCCAGTCCTCCCCCTCCACTGCCAACAGACCCTCCGCCGCTCAGAGCTTTTCATCCGTCCCCTCAGCGCCACGTGAATAACCACCGGTCGCTCTTGCCGCCTGCTCCATCTTGCCCCTCTTCAACATTTTTAACCGCAAAACTCCTTCTCCGTGTGTTTAACACCTTGCGAGGGCTCGGACCGCCCCGGCGGCGGCGGCGGCGGCGCTTGAGGAGACGCGCACCGAGCATCCCGCAGCTGCTTCTGCCCACGCGCTTGCGAGTGAGCCGACGTTGGCAGGCGCGCGCTCCGCTCACCCCGGCCTTTGTCCTCAGTGCTCGCTGTTACCCTGAAGTCCGGCAAAAGCACGTTTTCTCCAGGAACGGGTCCGAGTTTACTTTGTCATTTGACATGCTCAGTCCCACCACTAACCTCACTCCATTTCTTCCCTTACATTAACTTCATACGGCAGTTAATGCTCCTCCCTGTATTTATCACACGCTTTCTATGAGAGAAGAGAGTTGTCTTGTATCACCACTCTCAAGTATTTGTTATAGGATGTTACAGGATGTTATAATCTGCTCTCACCGGCCTGATCTGGCTGCCCTTTGCCGCCTGCAGCCTCTCCTTGGTGCCCCTCTACAAAGCCCATCCCAAGCCCTCTCTGTTGGAAGCAGAGGCAGCTCACAGCTTCTCCTTTCACCATGTCCCCACAGAACGAAGGTGGTGTTGCTCTATTCCTTGCATCGCTTCTTTCTACAGCGGTCTCAAACGGCAGTGGAACTCATGCTCCGCATTTCTGAAGAGCCATCTCCACTGACCCGAGTGCCAATTTCACAGCCATAAATAGTGACTGGCAAGGCTCCCGCTTGGGCACTTTGACCTTCGTGTCACGACCCACCCTCTTCTCCTCTAACACTCTCTGAGTTTCCCGAGGCCCAGAGCTCTTAGCTGATGGATGCTCACCACTGTCCCAAGAAGTTAGCCACACAGGAGAACACGTATCTTGCTTAGGTGGTGAAGAAGTCTGCTGTTGAGAGGTGACTTCTAGTTCTAGCTTGAACAATTTTACTCTTGGAGCAATATTATTTTGGTGAGCTGAAACATAACACCTGAACGCTATTTTCTACAGCCTGGCAAAGCATCTCCAGATTCTGGATTATCTGCACCAGAAGGCATCCAGGGAGGTGCCTCCAGAGGCTCAGCCGGTTTTAATTCACGTGGGTATATACACCCTCGGCAGCCGACCTTCTCTTTTCAGCTGGGCAAATATCATCAAAGATGTTGTGCATTTGTGCAAGAAATGAACAGATGCAGAAAAGATGCTTTGCCAAAGACGACTTTAAAATTCTATGACAGCCTTTTGTTCCATTGTAAGATTTTATTTGAGACCTTGAGTGATGTTAGAAAATCTGTGGCAGCGCAACTCATTTCTCGACGATCCACCTCACCTGCACATCTGGGAGCTAATAAAACACATCACAGTGTCTGGCTGCTGTCCTTAGAATTCTCTTCAGTCACTACAAAACTGCTGCCAAAAGTACTAAGCGTCCTTGTGCTACCACAGTGAATACCAACAGTATCGGGGAAATGTAGGACAGCAGCAAAGTAGATAAGAGTTGATTGTATGTTACATGTTGTTTTGAGCTACTTAATTTCCATTTTCATCCAGTGTTCCTCTCATAAACCAGCATTTTGGCCACAGAATGACTGAGGTTATTCAGCAGCGCTCCTATCCCTGTCCCAGCAGCCTTTCCTTAGCCAAACAGCGGATAAAATAGTGTGCTGCGTGACCACCACCACTGCCCGGGCAGCCCCCCTCGCCACTGTCTGCGCTGCTGATGGTCTTCCTACTGCAATTTGCTCCTTATTAACCATGTCCTCTTCTGCTGCTTCTTGGATGGCAAAGCGGGGGAAAATTCAGGGGGTCCTGTGGCTTATCCTAGTCTTTTTTGTTGCTGCTTTTTATGGAGCTTATTGAGGGAACGACTATGTGTTTTCTAGGAAGAAACACTGACATAATTCCAGCCCTGATGTTCCCTTTGCATTTTGTAAATCATCTGCACAGGGAAATAGGAGCAATTCTTCAACCTGGGTACGACATGATTTTTTTGGGCAATGTTGGTTACGCTGCTTGAGGAACTTTTGAAAGTCAGAGCCAAGTTAGCCCTGCCACAGCGAGCACTCCCATGCCTGGCTCAGTCCCAAGAGACTGTCAACATTTCTAGTTGCCATGGGGTTGTTAACTCACTTTTCTGTCTGCTTTTCTATCTACCACCACGGCCCACACTTGCTGTGTTCTGCCTTCACACCTCGTCTCGTTCTGCATCTCATGCCGCAGTCCTTTATCCTGGCAGCCCAGAAGTTTGTCTCACCACTCATTTCCATACTGTGCTCTGCTGCTGCTTTGCCAAAGCTGTTCCTGGGTGGCTGATAGAATCATTCGCTTCCTTTTAAAATTAATGTGGAGCTCGGATAGAAGCCTCCCATTAGAGTTTTGTAGTTGGCTTTTCTACCTTAGCTAAAACGGGTCTAACACTTGAGAAACTGGTGTTGGTTTCTTGGATGAGCATCTTCACCCATCACAGCTTCGAACTGAAAGTCATTCTCCAACGAATTTCTAGCTCTTACTTACATTCTGGTCCAAAATGCCTTGATTTAAAGAGGTACTTTAGGAACCAACAGTGCTGTTGGCACAATGTGTCAGGGACTAACTTGTTATCTACAACTGTAACTACACAGTGGCTGTCACAGCTCCACCACCTCAGACAGCGGTGGGGAATAAGCTGTGGTGGCCTGTATGCCAGCTAGGGTTCAGATATATCTTGATTTGGACAAAAATTCACTTTTTTTCCCCCAGTATTCTTGACTTTGACATACATTCACCGGTCCAAAGACTGCTCATTCAGGCAGATTGCTGCCAGTCCATCAGTCATCATGAGAGGGCTGAAATGCCAAATTTTACCGGATGCAATTTTGAGAACACAGTCATTTTGTCTGATGAAGCGCTCATATGCTGCAAAATGACAAATCATGTTTATTTTCACATTGTCAAACTGTGCTTTTTTCTTGTGCTGGCACAATTGGAATCAAGTTTCCCTTAAGGGATAGTTTGGGTTTTATCCATCTGGTTTCCCTTACTTCAGTAAGTCATCAGTTCCCCCTCATTAACATGGTGATCAACCAGACCTTGATGGCTCCACCTCTTACGATCACAGCACGTCTATAACGCCTGCCACTACCTGGGGGAGGAAATTTGAGGAAACGGACAATCGTGTCTCTTCAAGGTCCCTACTGAGTTTGTGATTTGAGACATAGTCATGGTCACGTCTGGGGAATGGATACTGCTCCTGAACTAGATGAAACATGCCCAGTACAATGCCTCATGCTTTGTCCCCTGTATCTTAAGCCTCTTCAACCTTCGTACACGTGCAGCCTTCAGCTATTGCCTTCTCATTCTTAACTGCTACTTTTAGACCCTCTGAAACCGTCATTTTTTCAGGTTCCTGAAACATCCTCATTTCACAACAGGCAAGGTTTGCGGTCGTCATACAGCAGTCTAAAATTTAAGAAACAACTCTCCAGAATGAGGATCCCAGTGATCCCTGGGGTAGCATGCACACGATGCAGCCGGTGTTGTCTTCCTTCTGTAATGGAAAAAACCTCCCGATCTAGTCAGTAGAAAATTGGTTCCTATTATTGATACTCCTGGTGAGATCTCTTGGTGTAACAGAAGCTTACAAGGCATCATGTAATTACCTCTCTGCATAAAGTGAATTATTGTCTGTTCTAATAGCAGGGAACGTCTCTAACCTGGCATCTAGAACTGAACTCTCTCTTTACAAACATTCTTTTGGCTCATTCATGCACCACAAAGTTTTTTTCATGAAAAAGAAGCGAGGATTACATTGGAAAGTAGTGATATAGGAGCTCACTAGTTAACTGATTAGGAATATGCAGGATATTTGGACACTCCTGGAATCTTGTAATGTTTCCATGGCTATTCAATCCATGGTGATTCATCATAAGATGATGGCACTTAGAAAAACAGTTGGATATTGAAGAAGCAATAGGGAAATCTCACTTCATAAATCATCGTAATTGAAGGGAATGCTTGCAATATGTCTGTCTTCATAATGCAGTGACCTTGAGCTGGATCTGCATTCATTTTGGAGCATGTCTTCCTCACTCCTATGCCAGCTTGTTGAGTTATACATAGAAGCTAAACCTCTAGAGGCTGATCATGCACAATCAGTGATGTGGGACTGACACAAGGCAGATGACAACGGGAAATCTAAAGGTTAGGAGAAAGGGGTCTAACCGCCAAACCTTGCTGATGGCTGGATTTGGGAAATGCAAGGCAAAGGTTTCAAAAACCACCCGCATGATGTATTAGTGGAAAAGACACTCCACTAGGAGAGATTAGTACCGTGCATCCAAGAGACCGCGTTTAGTTGCATAGCCAGGGCTACTGTCTAACCTTGGGAGCAATAACAGGGCTGCTGGTTAGACAGACCAGTGTGAAAGGAGCAAAACTATTTTGCAACTGTAATATATCCTGGAAGAAAAGATAAAGGAAACATGAAGGACTTCAGATTGAATTCAGGGTTTTTACTGATTTGGTTATTCCTGATTCCCAGCCGTATGTGCAACCCATAAGGTGCCATGCCCTCACGAGGGCGGGTGGTAGCGGGCTCGGGTCTCTCGGGCATTGGGTGGCGGAGGGTGCTCGGCAGCAGGAGACCGGACAGGCTGGTCTCTCTGGGGCACGCTGAGAGGGGGATGCTCTGGGGGAACAGCAGCCTGGGGGAGGAAGGCAGAGAGCAACGTAAAAACGGAGGAGGAAAAGGAGCGCTTCGGGGAAGAGGGGGGAGGAATGGGAGGTGGTTTGCAGGGAAGGAGGAAAGGAAGCATGGAAGAAAGTGGGAGGGAGAAAGAGCTGAGGAGGAGGAGGAGACGGGAAGGGTGGGCGGCCGAAGGCGAGGAAAGGGCTAGGAGGAGCTTGGCAGAGTGGTGGTGCCTGTGGAGACAGGGACCAGATGGCGACCTGGGTCCTCCCTGAGCAGCTCTGCCGGCACCCACAGCCCTGCCCGGCTCGGTGCGTGCGCCGCTGCGCCGAAGAGTCGGTGCTCGTACTGCCGACAGAAGGCGAGCGGGTGCACGAAGCCACTGTCTGATGAAAATCGAGAGCCTGAAAATCATCATTCCCAGAATTGATTTAAATAGTTACAGCTAACAAATGACCTAATACATAAAAATGGAGATGACTAACAAATAGATCTGTTTAAATCAACACATGCAGAAGAGATTTCATTTGACTCCTGCACCTGAAACTTTCTATTTCCTAATGCAAACTAAGCAGTGACAAATAAAAATGAGACTGCAAAAGCAGCATGACCTCTTTAAGCTTTAATTATTCATTAGAACTGTTTTCTTCACTGCTGCCATTCAGAGCAACACATTTAAGCAGGTTCCTCTCAGGTTTCTAGAAGATGTAACTTCCTTGTTACACCAGCTAATAAATACAACTAAGCGCAACGGTTCAACAGTATTTGTAGAAACAGCATTTGGGAAAATGTGTTTAATGAATCAGAAGTGCCTTAATCTAGTCGGTCTTGAAAAGCAAAGCATATCATGCAAAATTACAGTGCACTAAAGCACAGATGCATAAGTATTTTATTGTTGAGATTTCTGAGCTTACTTTGGTATTTCAGAATTGCATTTTGCTATGAAATGTCTCTGCTTGCACTGGGGAAGGATAATGGTGGTGGCAGCAGTTTTGGGCAACCCAATCTGGGATCTCAGAGTTGGATTTAAATAACGTATCTGAGAGTCCCAGCCCTTCTCAGCATCACGCATGCCTCCCACCGGAACCAGAAATGCCTCTTGCTTTTTGCCTTCCTAGGTGGGCGTGGGAGTGACTTGGAGAAAACCAAGAAATTCTCCTTTCGCTGGGAAGACCGGGCAAAAGGCCGGTGCGCCCGTGCCCGGCCGCGCAGGCTGTTGTGCCCTTGACACCCCCACAGTCCTTCATCTCTCCCCCGCCCTTGGGTCACAGCATCGCAGGGACCGTATTCCCTCCCCGGTTTTGCAAGCAGGCGAGGACCAATCTGTCACCACCCCGGCGAGCGCTGCGGAGGGGTGCGCGGCTCGGGCGGCAGGCAGCGGC
>NW_010515115.1:0-1718 GCF_000687285.1 Phaethon lepturus | reverse complement strand
CAGGCTGGCTCCCTCGGTATTTCTGTTTCTGTTCTATTGAAGAGAATTTCTCTTCTCCTGGCAATTCTCCAGTTACTGTTTAATCTGGCTGGTGGTTATCTTCCCCTTTAGCAAGGTCAGTTTGGGGCAAACACCCTCACGTCAGTCCTGTGCACATGGCACACTCACACCCCATGCACACTCACAGTCCTACCCTAACAACTGGGACTATCGAGGACACCTCAAGTGTGGGTCATGTGAACACCCCACAAGGACCTTTATGTTACAGTTGTGAATGGTAAAAACATTCATCTGCGGAAAAGAATACAATCAATTCCACACAAGCATAATTTTTTCTCATTCAACTTGTGTCATTCTGTTCATTTCACCTTGTAAAAAAGGTACTTTTGGATCAAGAAAGTCACCTCATGGAAGAGTAGGTGGGGAGGTGGTTAAAAGAGACACAGGATGCAATATAGAGGGAGGGCAGTAGACAATTTAGAGCATCTTAAGATTTTGTTGCCTGAATACAAGATAGTTATCCTCTAATTCGCAACAGTTAGAGATATGCATTCACCTCCACAGGCAAACTCATCCAGTCTGTTCCAGACACTTGAGACAATTTGGTTAGGACAGGATGGATTGTCCTGTGTAAATGACTATTTCTTATCAATGGATTTGAAAGGAACTTAAATTGATTAGTGTGGGCTTACATAACATGGTTTTAGACCTCTAAAGTTATGAGAGACCTAAAAACTACCCATGCAGTCTTCACTCCCTATCAGTAGACACCAATGCAGAAGTCCTTGAAATGTCTGCATCACAGTACAGTTTCCCATTGAATCCTGGAAAATATTTCTATCAGAATACAGAGTACAATTCTATCTATATACATATCCTGATCCAATTAAATCATAATGAAAAAGACCTTCCAACTACCAGCAAATTCCTCTACTCCTCATTCTAGCTGTGATGGATTTTTAATCCTTATCAAAACAAGAGTATTCAACAAATCAGGTTACAAAGAAGAAAAAAGTGATTGTGATTATGAATCCTTTCTGTACTGCATTTTGTACAGTGTCTGGCATAATAGGATCCTGGTCCATGAGTACTGTGATAACAGAATACAAACTAAAAAAAATCATTATTGTTGCCTGCCAGTATAACACACTGGCATAATATATCAAGAAACCGACCTTGAAAGTGACATGGGAGAGTTGATGCTGGGAAAGTGACCATCACTGTATTTTAGTTTTCGTCCCCACAGAGTAACTGTGAGGCAGGCCACAGCACCTTACCAACACAAAACTGAAGGAAACGAGGTCCATTTAGCACTGGGTCCACTGGGGACAGGAATTACCAGGCAATTATTATAAGGAGATTGATGAAACTGGTGGTTCCACCCTCAATCAGAAGTTCTGATTCTGTCTTTTCATACAATATCCATCTTAGTCCTTTACAAAAATGTACTTGTGCAAGTTTTGATAAGCACTTGCATTTAAATTATAATGAACAGTTGCATCTCATTAGTCTCAATTTGTTCACACAGGCAGAAACTTACTTTGTTAAAATCATTGTATACCTATAGCGAAGTGAGCAACTGATTTTAAGAGAGAGAGAAAAAAGAGACTATTTCTTTCATAGATGACCCAAAAGACTTCTACTATAGGGATGGATTGCTCTCTGGAGTAAATTGTCCCCTGGCAGAGTTGTCTTCACAGAATCACAGAATCACTAAG
>NW_010515114.1:798-2950 GCF_000687285.1 Phaethon lepturus | reverse complement strand
CAGTCCTTACCCCACGCCTCCTCAGCAGCTCAACGCTCGCCGCCGGGCTGCCCTGGCAGACACAATGAGAGCGTTTATTGTAAGTGCACATGTCGGCAGAGACATTTTTAATTGAAAAAATAAATACAATACTCTGCATCGCCTCCCTTTGAACCTTGCACTGAGAGTGAAATCTCCTGTTTCCACCAAAGCAGTTAGTTTCTATCCTAAAGGACACATCTGGTGAGCTCCATTCTTCGCTCATTCCGGCTCCTCGACATTTTTACTTTTAACTCCTAATTAACTCCTAATCCCTGAACTCCCAAGGAAATTCTCGGTTATTTTCTTTCCTGCTCTGCAGCCCCCGACACCAGCAGACGCGAAGTGCTGCTCGTTCCATCTCAGCGACAAACACACAACCACTCGGTCATATAGTAACACCTTACCCAGACTTACTCAGTCCACGTTATATCAATCCTGTGCAACAAACCTGAGTGAACTATAGATGGGTTCTATAATTCAAAGCAAGAACTGAGCAAGAGGAAATTATGTGGATAATAAGACACCCAAAACCTATTCAGCAGCCCTGCCGCGGTGACCGGTCTGGCAAAGCACCACTCTGCAGCAAAGACAAACGATGAAAACCAAAAGCATCCACGGCCTCCATTATAAAATGCTTCATATGAAACAAAATACTCTTTTTGTAGGTAAAAATGATACAAAGCAGAAGCTGACGATAAATTTTTCCTTTCAGTTTTAATCAGGCTTCCTGTTGTAAAAGCTCAGCAGACAGTGACGCGAGACACTGCCTCCCAACTTCGGTTCACCTTTGCCGTTCCACCAGGGACACCGTGTCAAGATTGTTCAGCTTTTTTGATGAGTGCTGCGTGGGTAACTAATGTGTAAATGCAGATACGTATAGAAAGCAGTTTTGACAGTGATGTATTGCAACTGGTTCCAGATGTCGGCGAGGGATGCTTGGCCAGGCACCTGGGGCCCGCCTGCCACGGAGCCGCACCAGCACCAAACCAGTCTTCAAAGGGATCACAAGGCTTTAACTCTCCAATTATAATCTTATTAAACAACCATCACTCGAGCTTCTGCTTCTCCTCTTCCAGGATGCCTACAAAATATCTCTGTGTTGTTGCTCACATTTTAATTTTAATTAAGGGGAAATAAGCTGCAATGTGAAGCTTAGCATTAAACCCTGCAGTTTGGCTGTCAATGGGAAACTTAAAAGCAAGCTGTTGAATCAGTCAAAATTAACCTTATACTAATGTTTAATGTTTTTTGTACCACTACACCAAAACTTGCACATTGCACATGCCAAACATTTAATTAGATAGCCCCTAAATGCTAGAGTAAATGCTGAAATGGCGCAACAAATAACTGCATTTCCTGTGGAAGATTACAAACAGGTAGTGGATCCGCCTTTGATATTGGAGCAAACTCTGTGGAGGTAGTTTTAAAGAAGGTCTTGCACACGATTGTAAAATCCATGAGAAATGCGTTGCTGAAAACCCCAGGCATCCAGCCATGATTTGTGTCCACGGTGCCCAGGACTGGGCGCCCTGCACGGGCCAGAGGGAAGCGCGCCCCGTGAAATGCGAACGCTGCCCAAACAGCTCCCTGCCCAGACACGCTGTCCTCCTGGTGCACTAGCAGGGGGGCATTTTAAATAAAAATAAAAATGTGTATTGAAAAATTAAGCAATTAATTAGTGCAACTGCAGTCATACTCAACGCACCGTTAGTGCTGACGAGCTGCTGGAAGACGTGGCCAGAGGAGTAACCAGGCAGAGTGCGTGCTACGTTCCGAAGAACAGCATTTAACCTAGAAAACTGATAAAGTTGCGCTTCTTACAGCAGAAGCGTTTGTAGCTCAGCTCCAACATCGGTGTTTGGTCTAAAGGGAATTTTTTCAAACAACCTGTCTGTCTCCCACCTCCTTCAATACGGAACCCGGCGCTCCCATCACAGCCGCTCTCGGGGATCACCCTCCAGCTACGCTCCCTCCGTGCAGGTTTGATACCAGGCGTTCGCTCCTTGATCAAGATAGCTGCAGAAAGCAGGCGTGCTGCTTACCCCAGAACAAAGAGGGAGACCAGCGCTGCTGATTTGCTCTATCGCATCAAACGGTTCAGGACACATTTAATAAAAGCACTAGCAGGAAT
>NW_010515114.1:0-774 GCF_000687285.1 Phaethon lepturus | reverse complement strand
AATTACGCCGTAGCACCACTGCGGCGCACGCTCCCCTTCCACCCAAACCTCCCCATCCACCGCCACCCCGCGCTGTGCTTGAAGCCCCCGTGATCGATAACCTTATTATGAGTAAACTGTTTTAACTACCGCCTAATCGGGTGTGTTGGGTCTCGTGTCGCTTGGTGTATTGATTGGGGAAAAAAGACAGACTGACCAGTCTCTGTTACTTTTCCAGTTGGATCATCAAATTTATTCCTAACCTGCATTTAAATGATCAATCTGTAAAATTTTATTACTAGCACAGAATGCACTAATGAATGGTGCCAGATAGCACAAGAGCCGTAAACTATTACTTCCTTTCTGCTTATAGGGCTTCTGTTATGACAAACCTTTATTAGCCATTTGCGGCATTACACAAACCAGCCAGCGCTGGGCTTTTTTTCCGTCTTCTGCAGCTGGCAGGATGGAGACTGTCCCAGCCAGGAGAGAAAGTTTCAGGGGCATTTCGATGGACCAGCGAGCTTTTTTCAATGACACGCTCTGCATTTTGAGACAGTGGATAGGAACCAAAGGACCTTTTGCTTCACTAAAGCAGAAACTGATAAAAAAAGGCCTTTTCCTGCAGTCAGTAAGCCAGGATAGGAGCAAGACGGTACAGATCTCTCACACACGGCATGTTAATGTGCAAGAGCATCCTGGTGTGAACAGCCTGGCTGCACAGGCAGCGTTTCTCCAGAGGATCGGGCGCGCGCTGATAGCAAGGGACGGCGAACGCAAACGTTACCGCCTGCC
>NW_010515113.1:433-1399 GCF_000687285.1 Phaethon lepturus | reverse complement strand
GCTGCGGGAGCTGCGCCGTGGATGGGATGAGCGCAGCAGCCTGCGCCGGGAGCAGCTGGGGGGCTCTTCCTCGCCTGGCCCTTTCCTGGCAGAGCAAGAGCAGCACATTTGCTCACTGCGCCCAGACACACAGCAGCCCAGAGCCAGGCTGCAGGAGAAGGCAGGAGGAAGGTGTCCACGCCATGAGGGGTTCGGTGTGGCCTGAAGGGAGATTTTGGATATCTGGTAACAATGAGGGAACTGTCCGGTGTTTGACCTGTGCTGGTTTCCCAAATACCACCCCAGGGAGAGATAAACAAGGCTGATTAGAGCTAACGCTAACTCTAAATTTGGCAAAGGGATATTCTCGGGATCTCTGATCTCTTGAGACTGTAATTCCCACTGGGAGTTTACCATACAGCCCCCAAGGGTTTATAGCAATAAACAGGAATATTTTTGCTCCAATAGGAAGGAAAAAGGACAAAAAAGAACAAATACTGATCCTAATCTCTTTCTTTGCAACCAGTTTTGGAGCCCCCATTCAAGTTCTCCAAATTGCACCTCACCAGGGGAGCTCATTCTCATACCAGACCGTTATCTGAACGAAGCCCTGGAGCATGAGCCCGCTGGTTTGCAGTGAGGGCTCTGCCTAAAGCAAACACTGACGAAAGGTCATAAATCCTTCCAGTTCGTCTGGGACTCGGAGCGGTGGCACTGGGGGCTCCGTGTGTATCCCTCTGCCCGGTAGCTGTGTTGTGCGTCAGGCTGCCCAGCCCACGAGCTGCCAGCTCTGTGCTGGGAGCGCTAGTGGGGTCCCCAAAGTGGGAATAATCGTGCCCCCAGAAGAGAGCTGCAGGCAACTGCACCGTGTGCTGGGGTACCGACGTCTTTCTCACTCCATCCGCAGGAGCAACCTTGCAACCTGTGAGGCGCGGTCCCCAGGCGGCTTTGGTTTGCCTTTTTGAGAGGCGCATTGGCAAGGCTGTG
>NW_010515113.1:0-402 GCF_000687285.1 Phaethon lepturus | reverse complement strand
CGGGGGGTGCGGAGCGGGGGGGGGGCGGCTGCGGAGCCACAGGAATGACACTCAGACAACTCTGTGGAAAGGTCTCCTTGCAAAATCCACCACATTAATGTCAGGGGAGTGAAGTAATGTGACAGAAATGGCTTTGCCTGTGGATGGGATCGCGGAGGCGTTATCCGAACAAACAGCGAGGCCAATGGGGCACCGGGGGACCACCAGAGCCCCTTGCCTCCGACCGCTGCGGGCTTCCGTGTGCATGTGGGGCTGGATGCTGGCCCCGTTCCTGGCCTCGGGCTGGCTCCTGGGGCTGGTCACGGCCACCACGTCCTGGGGTGAGCCAGTTGCTGCTCCCCACTGCGGCTGGCTGTCGGGGCAGGCAGGAGAGGAGGGTGCCCCGGCCCCACGTCCCTGGGC
>NW_010515112.1:0-18594 GCF_000687285.1 Phaethon lepturus | reverse complement strand
ACCTAGTGATTCTGTGATTCTGTGATTCCCTTCCTATGCCCAAAGAGAAGATCAGTTATTTCTATGTCTTTCCTGACAGGTTCTTGTCCAACTTGTTTTTCAATAACCTCCAGTGACAGAAACTTCACAACCTGCCCAGGCAATGCATTCCAGCACCGCACTAACCTTTCTGTTAAGAGGTTTTTCCTCTCATCTACTCTAATCTCCCTTGTGCTAATTAGAAACCCTTGTTGTAATCACAATACATTATTCAGTTGGTCCACATCCCTCTTGAACTGTACACAAAATCAGACATTAGTACTCCAGCTGACACCTTACTAGTGCCAAATACAGCAAATATTTCAACTGAATTAGAGATAACACTCCTATTTACTTTTTTCAGAAAAGCAAAACATTTTTGACTCATGTCCAGCTTGTGAACCACAGTAACTCTCAGATCTTTTTGTTTAGCCAGACGTTTTTTAGTTTGTACTTGCAGAGAAGAATTTTGTGTGAGTCCTTGTAGAATGGTGTCTTTTTTCCCTATGTAGTTTTTGAAAGGCCCTGATCAGCTTGATCTGATGTTATAGTTAGACCCATAATGAGCCAGAGGCTGGACAGGTGACCTCCTTAAACCCCTTTTAACTTGAATAATTGTATGGTTCTCTTATTTTCTAAGATAATTTTGTACTTGAATTCTCTTCTACAGCGTATTTAAAGCTTTCTCTGCTTGTGTCATTTGCAATTTTAATAAAATTTCTTTATTCTTTCCTTCCAGTTATCACAAAAACTTCACATGATTCTTAATCCAGGACAGACCCTTTAGTCCAAAACTGAATATATTCTTCCAGATTGACTATGAAACACTGATGAAGTGCGGTAACTGCCATGTAATAGTAGCTTCACCAGTTTCCCCAGTCATCATGAGTTAGACATAACTGTAAGAAGTCTGAAGCCCTCCCAATGACACCATATGTTCAGCAGTGGCTTCATCTTCAGGATACATCTGTTCTCTTCCCCAGACTTTTACCCTGTCCCAGAAGGTCTAACCAAAATATAGTCTCAGTCCAGCTCTTTCACCCTCCTTCCCAGAGGCAGGTGATGACTTCTCATCTATTCAGTATTATTCCTGGCACTATCACAACTTCCTATGTGGATGAGAAGCAGCATGAAGTAGTAGCCACTGGGCCAGATGAGCTTCAGCAAGCTTCCCATACCGTCTTGGGTTTAGAGTGCTGGCAGGGTATACATCTCATGGGATGTCAAGTCCGGTAACCACATGGATCACTTCAGCTCTCTCAGGACCCAACTACAAAAATAATTTTGTCTTTCATTTCCTATTTGGAGTTCTGCACTGCATCTCATGACCTCTTGCTCCTTCACTACTGGAATTATTCTTCACTCACTCTCAGGATAGCATACTGGTACCAGATTGCAGCAGGACACTTCATGACGGTAGAATGTCTGCCTTAAATAGAGACCATCAGACTCTAAAGAGCAACCAGCTGTAGTCAGCTTCAAAAACTCCTTTCCTCCTTTCTTTTCCATTCCCTATAGCTTCCTAGGGAACCATGTTTCTTCTAATTAGATCTGACAGTCAGTGACTGCATTATATCCATCCAGACTGCTGTACTGCACCTCATGGTCTCCAAATCTCATTGCAGAAACAATGAATGGAGTCTTGCAGCTTTAAACAGCAGGCCATTTTTTTCATTACTTGGATGCTACAGATTCATGCAAGCTCACCAGTTCCTAGGTTTCACACCAAAATGAAGGCCTTGGTCCTCAAAGTGGATCAGTTTTTCGCTCCATGTACCCCAGCAGCAGAATTCTGGGAAGAAGGAAGATATTTGTCTGAATAAAGACATCTCACGTTTGGCTGGGAGATGAAGACCTCAGAATATGTCACAACACACTTTTTAACAGCTTTCATTTGACACTCAGAAAAATTCCTCATTCGTTAGTTTTTCCTCACCCAAAAGTCTATTTCTCCAGTTTGAACATGGTTTTTAAAAATTTCAGTAATTATTTCACTATTAATTTTTTTAAAGTGCCAAAGTAATGGAAAACAACCCAGCTACATGGATTCATAGATATATAGTTGGTTATTTAGACCAGCATAAAGACAAAAATAAAGAGTCATGTGAGGAAAAAGAGTGCAGAGAAAAAAAGATTAAAACTTTTGTTACTGTGAGTAAATCTGAGTAAATCCATTACAAAGCTCTCACAGATGAGAGCTCTCACAGACAGAAGAAACAATAGTTTTTAACTGTGCTAGTGTGTCTCTGTAGCCAGGTGATGTCCTAGGTATGTGTGATACTGGATTGAGAGAAGATGTACCAAAGACGTCTTTCACAGAATTGAAAAGGATGAATGGGCACCTACTTGTTCATGTGGGTTTTTTTTAGAGGGACTGATGGCTGTTCAGGTAGCATGTAGCATTCAGGCAACGCCACTAATTTCTGTTTCTGACACCAAAAAAAAGCCCAAACATCCGTTTGAAAGATCTTTAAGAAACTGAAAAGGAAAATCCACTTCCATCCTTACAGCACTCTCGTTAGATATCTTAATCTAGAAAAGGTCACGTGATGGTACAGCTAGTGCTATCTTCTTTCCATCAGATGAAATGACTTCACATGTGACATGAGATTGCCTTCACTGAGCCTTGCTTAAGAAGTCAAATGCAGGAAGCAGAATTCAAAGATTATGTCCTTCAAAATTTGAAGATTTATATCTTTTTGGAATCATATAAGTACCCGTGATTTCCTCACGGTATACTTTGGGACATTTTGAACCACATGTTCTCAAGAAGATTTGCAAAAGCTGCTCTAAAACTTGGTTATGTTCAATTATGTGTGCACAGAGAAGAGCAATGCGTTTATTTGCTGGGGGGTAGCAGGGAAGGAAAACTGGTGGCATTAGAAGGTCTTTAATTCCTGTTTTTCCTCTCTCCCTTCCTAAATCCTGGGATCAGCCAAACCTGTGTGTGCTTTTATCTAAGCTGAGTGACCGCATTGTAAACCTAACCTCGTCAACATGCTGTAAATGGTTTGAATTAATTAATTTCCTCTGGAAATCTGTTGTATCCTGTATCCTGCTTTAACCCCCTATGAAGAAGGCCCAACGTGGAAGTATCAGTTAGCACCATAAGCACAGCTCAGCGACAACTTACTTTGTTGTTAATGAAAAATGGTTACTGTTCCATGCGGAAGCCTATTGATGTTAATATGTCCAATGCTCTTGTGGGCTAACATCTGGTCTGTGTTAGATGTTAATTCTAATTCTCAGTCAATATTTTTGGACAACTGCTACTGTTGGCAATTTATTGATATTACCTGTGTGTTCTGCAAAGCTTTGGTTTGATGTACGTAAAGCACATTTATTTTGTAATAATTCATTAGTATTGCTTCCACTTATTTCATCATGTTAATAGGGTTTGTAAAGACCCACATCATTAATACCTACTTTCTTGTTTAAGCCCCATTTGATTCTCTTAAATGTTCCCATTTGAAGCTCACCATCATTGTTTATATGTATGTTCGGTGCTCAACTCTGCCAAGATGCGGTAACATGAGTACGTAAAAAGAAGACTTCCCCACCCCACAAAAAACATTATGAAACTAAGCCTTAGCGGTCCACATCAGAGGAGTATGGGGAATGGAGCGACAAGAAATATCCACACTGTTGAAGTTTAAGTTCTTGCTGTAACGCCTGTATTTGAAAGGTAGTTCCACTAATGGCTCATTGTTGATGATTCTCCTGTCTTCTTCCTGCCTTGATAGATTTTGAATATGAAATAATTAAATAAATGCTCTATTTATTAGATAGTAAGGGAGGAACTGCCATCTACCAGATATTTGTAAATAAAACTATGTTGGAATCCATGCTGGTAATATTATAATGATAAAAAGTTAATAAGAATGTTCCAATATTTCAAGCAATAGTAAACTTAATTGATAAAACAAAAGAACTGCTTAAGTTAGAAGAGGCCAGAGTGACGAGCCTGTTAGAGCAAATGGGACTGTTTGGTAGATAGACCAATGAGGGAAGACAGAACTCAGGTTAGGAGCAATTAGGCTAGAATAATTTTCTGTCTGGACAGTTGGAATTGAGTGGACAAAGCAGAAGAGACAGGAAGGGAAAAGGGCTCGTGAACCCAGACAAGAGAAGGCAGAGAATAGGAGCAGGAGTCAAGAGGTGGTGGGACAGAGAAACTTAAGACTGAACAAGGAGTTAAAAAAGGAGTTAGATAAGGGGCAAAGTAAGGGACTAGACTGGGAGTGGAGGAAGGAATAGAACCTGGCCTGAATCCTAGGTGGGGCTGAGAACCAAGTGAGAGAAGACTTGGGGACTGGGTCGAGGTTAAGTGGAGAGTTCATGAATAGAACATGAGAACGGCTGTATGCTGAACCTATGGAAATGGCTGGACTAAAGGGATTCGAAAGAGGTGCACTACGGAGAAGCAATTCATGCTGACAGCTCGGAAGATGGGACTGGTACTAGGAACCTGGTGCCCCTGAGAAGAGTGGAAAGGTGGGTGGAAAAAATAGAACCGCCTTAGTGGAAAGCCTTAATTGTCTCTTTCCTAATTTTAGAGTGCATCACTTTGCATCTTTAGCATTTTAATGTGGGGGTGATGCTGGTGAGGTGTGCACTGTAAATCTAGTTCATTAGAATGGAGTCTGTGGTTTGCAACACATTGTTAAGCAATGAGGAGATCTTAAACATCCTCTTTCATAAAGAATCCTTGGTTGCTATGGAGGCAGTTTCAAAAGTCTTTTGTTAGAATATGTGTTTTCTGCTAATAAAAAAAGAGGTCACACATTTTTGGCTCAAAGATGATAACCCAGAAAGAAAAAAAAATCACTGAAGGGGTGGAGAATTAGAAGGTCAGGCAAAAGCATGCAGCCCATAGGGAAAAGGCAGTCTGTAACTAAGGAAAGAGAAGACAGGTAGGAAACAAAGAGTCTATGTTTTAAGGATATTTTTCACTTTTTACTGGTTATCTATCTGCAGAATTAGAACAAACTGCTCTGGGAGGGGGAGGACACGCGTGCTCCTGCAGCTACAAAATCAGACCTTTGCAAACCAAACACAAACTGAAAGCTTCAGAATAACCCATCTGTCTGTTCCAGCAGGCATCTTTCTTACACTGCTCAGAAAGGTGTCTCTGCAGTTTTCAAGGAAAGAGAAACAGGCAGTTCATCCCAAGGTCTTTCTCTTTTCTTACTCCCCAATAGCTGGGGACTCTGTTTAGCCTTAGTCTACAATTCGGGCACTTGTGGCTTAAAGGAAAGGAGAGCGGAAGGTGTGGGATTACTTTTTGGTTTATTTTTTAATGTGTTAGAAACCCCTAGTCCTGGGATCGCCCGTGAAAAACCTGCCTCGGCAGTTCTATGCTGGCTAAGCTGCCGCGCTTCCGGGGCGCGCTGCTGCCGCAGAAGGCGCTGCGCCGGCGGGCTGAGCTGGAGAGCCCACCACCGAAGACCAACGATGCTGGAACAGGGACAGCCTAGGAGTATTCTCCAAGCCGGCCAAGGCCGACCTGAAGCCATCGTTCTTCTGTTAGTGCTGCAGCCCCACTGCGTGTCTGCATCGGAGGCTCGGGAGGAGGGGCACATGCTGCTGCGCATGGGGCCCATGTGGGTGGACTGGGGCTGGAGAGCATATGTGAAAAGCAGATGTGGTGTGTGTTCCTGAGCAGAGCCGAGTGTGACAGCAGGGGCTTGGGAAAGAAGTCTCTGTAATGACTGTGTTAAGATATTTTAATAAAGAAGTTACCTAGTGTAAATAAATCCATATGTTTTGTAATCCATAGTCCCATTCTGCTTCAGCATCTGGCAATGTGGGGATTTAGCAGTGATAGAATTAATGGTATAGCTTCCTATTATATTTAATGGGGGGTGGAAAACAATTAATGACTTATTTTAAATGACAGTTTCAAGAATAGTCTTCATTAAGGAAGACTCACAATTAGAGGAGATTATGCCAGCTAAAAGCCAGAAAGAATTACACTAACCAACAAGAGCAAGTTGGAAGAGGGATCCATATGCACAAGCAACAATGTTGTTCTTTATGTATTATAACTTGCAAGGCTCAAAATTTGTCATAGTAGTGATTTGGGGAAGAAGGGAAATATTTCAACAAAATCTTGTTTTCTGTGTAAAAAGTACCCAATTTATCCAACTTTTATTTACCTTTTGCCAATCTTTTCCTGCCCTCTTAATTCCCTCTCCCACAACCAAGAAGTGACTTTGTCAAAAAAAAGTAAAGATTTTGTGGAAGGACGTGAGGACGTGGAAGGGGTATTGGGGGTTTTTACTAGAAAATACTGATAAAAAGTGTTTCTAATTTGCTTGCTTTAGCAGTGAACTTTTTCAGGAGAAATAGATAACCAGCTATATCTTCAATCTTTACGGACGTACTGGGTCAAGTAGCTTGTATACAGGCTTCCTGTTTGCCTCTAGTTCTTACCCCATAAAATACTGAGCTTTTATTTCAAGAAAACAAGGAACAGCTTTTAGGTGAGCACTGTCAAGCTATTGTTTCATTTTTTAAAGTCTATTGTTCTGTAAAACAGACTGAAGAGACCACTGGAGAGAAAACTGGAAATTATTCCTTTTTAATCATTAGGAGTCTGACCACGAATATTCAAATATCCTCTTTTTCCCATGATTTTTTTCTTGCTTTGGAATTGCATTCACTACTGTTTATCATTTTCTTAAGGTTTATTATGTCTTAGATTATGTGGGATACACTTGACATGCCACTGAGCATGTTTTGAAAGCATGCAAGTTGATAACAGTAGCGGTAGTTGCAATAGTACTTCAGCGCTCTCGGGCGATCCTGGGACCCTTCTTCAAAAGGGATGGTACACTGCCGAAGGGATTTAAATAACGTTGTCCAGAAAGCTGTTTGTCATTTCTGTAACTGTCTGAATGTCCTTGAAGATAAAAGCGTTTTCTGCAATTTTCAGTCAGTTTGTTCCCAATTTCATTGCATTGCTAGGGGAAAACATGCCTACAAATTTAATAAAAAATAAAAATGTGAAATGTGAACATTTTAGCTTGCTAATCATCACTACAGTAACCGTGTGTGTTCTGGGGAATTACAGTTGCCAACAGGGCACAAAGTTGCCTAGATATTTCCTACTGCTGTTTTGTCCCTTCAGGAAAAGGAGTGTCAGGGCTTTCCTCTCCCCACTGGCTGGTTTGCAGGAAGGTGGGGTTAGGGAAACGATAAAAGGGAGTGAAAAGTTACCTTGTTTTTATAGTTTTGCTGCCAATAGCTAGCCCTAGGGCAGACAGGCGTATTGGTAGTTGGAGCTTTGGCCATGTAAGAGCTCCCTGGATTTAAAGAAAAGTGCTTGTTCCTCACTCAGCCAGGTACCCCAGAGGCTTCAGTGAATACAAAACAAATGTGCTACATGCTGCTACAAATCTTAACATTCATGCTAGCTTGAATTTCCCCGGTGAAAAAATGCAGTCCTACAAGATCTAAAAAAAAAAAAAAAAAAAAAAAAATTCTGTCCTGCCGTTCATGGCGGGGGACGGAGGGCTGGGCTCCCCTCCCCGCCCCAGCACGGCCTGGCGGAGGCAGCGGGATGGCGGTGCCGAGGGCTCGGCACAGCTCTGCTCCGTGTCGTGCCGGCTGGTGTGGACTGGAGGGCCCGAGGGCACCCAGAGGCAGCTGCCAGATGGATCCGAGCGGCGTAGGCTCCTTAATGGCCGCCGCCCCGTTGGGAGATTAGCGTGGCAGAACGCTGCCATATGCCTCCCTGCCCCGACAAATCCCCTTCGCTCCCCTGACACACATGTACAAACCCTCTCCCCAGGCATCCCGCGGGGCAGGAAAGCATCTGCCTTTGGGTTGGCTCCCCTAATGAAACCCGGGCTCTCTGGCGTTATGCTGTATGCACGGGAGTCTGGACACAGATCGGCTTGCCATCACTTTATTTATATTCTCCTAATTTACATACTTCTGGGCTCTGCTGTTCCCCTGATTTGGCTTCAAGACAGTGATGAGGGGCGTGAGGACACATCTGCCTTCTCCCAAGACGCAGAAGATTGGCCAGAGCTAGGCAGGTTGCTCTGGTGTCCCTGGAACATTGCATTCTCTCCAGCGGTCAAGCTGTACGGGAAAATTTGTGTAGTTTGCTTACACAATCAGAGCGACAGATTTCGCTGGGTATTTGATTCCCTGGGTCAAAGCAGCAAGGATGGTTGTGTGCTGCTTTTTCACCTGTCTGCATCATGGGTCATGATTTCCTATCTAGGATCATCTAGAGGGTTTAATGGGTCCCAGCACCTTCTCAGGCAGTGGCAGTCTCCACTCAGCCTCCACTTCCCGTGCTACTTTGTCATTGCAGCTTTTGCTCTCATACTACAGATCTTCAGCCTCTGCCACAGGGTGCTGGAGAGGGGGTTGCAGAGATGTACAGAATAAGATCTTCCTGACTAAGCCATCTCATGCATGGTTTCCTATAGTTGTTAAGGTCTGGACTTGCTGACACAGATGGTCCCTTCCAGTCCTAGTGCAATAAAAGTAGAAAAACAGGGCCAAAATTTGGAACATTAGCGATACCATTTAAGTGTTGTGGTACAGTAGCAGAATCATGCTATACAGAGAAACAACAAACCATACATTTGTTAATAGCTTTTAAGTCACCCACTCCCCAAACAGGATTAATCTCACCTGTGACCTCCGTTGCCTTGAAGTCATGATTATTGTATTCATCACCGATGATGGATGAAGCAAAATGTGGCCATGCTCTTAATTTAGTTGTCTCAGTAAAGTGCTTGCATCCACATCTTTCTGCATGCTAGTTCTGCCAGGCTTCTAATGAAGAGCTTTTCTCTCCTTCTAAGAAGTTGACAAATACACCAGAGTCATGGCTATCCCTACTAGGCAGAACTAAGCCATGTTCCTCAAACACAGTTGCTGGAGTAATACTGAAATTTCTATTTCTTTCTATGTGAACAGACTTAGCTAACAAGAACCGAAAGACACTTTCTACTGCTTCTTTATCTCTCTGCGGGGGTAAAAAGGAGACATATCAAATTTGCTCCCTCTGTGTTTCTGCTGCTTCTGTGAAATGTATTTTCCTGTAACATTTTTACTGTTATGCCCTAGGGAGGAGTGTTCGCAGAATCCAAATATTTAGATGTTTATTATCCCCTGCACATGTATTTTCCATTATCATCAATGGAATTTAAATGTGTACATAGGGAAAGGAAAACAAACAGTTAATGATCTAAGTGAGAGAAAGGGAAACACAAGGCTCCCAGAAAACAAGTTAGCTGTAGCGGGGAGGAAAATTATTTTCCTGAATTAATTATACATAATAGCAATGGAAAAGACCTGATGAACTTGGATCATCTCTCTCTGCCCTCTGCAGGGAAGGGATAGTATCTCTGTTTGTCTCATTCTTTGTAGATAATCTACTCTTGGAGACCTTTAGTGACAGTGAATCAAATGCCTTATCATTGACAACTAATTATCATGACCATCAAGAAATGTTGTGCGACATTACCAGAAAAAGAACTGCTTCCTCAGCTCAGAAAATACATGGAGAGTTATTTGTGCACTTAACTGTGACAGAGAGCAAGCAAAGAAGTAGTAAGTACTAAGTGATCATAGAATATCTCGAGTTGGAAGGGACTCATAAGGATCATCGAGATGCTCCCAGAAGAAGAATTACCTCCCTGCAAGTCAGTCTATTTCAGAGTGGCCGCAATGAGGAACTTTGGAGCATTACAACCACCACAGCTTTGCTTTGATTTATGTCCCTGTGAAAACAAGTAAAAAAATAAGTCATTCTTGTAATGCAAGAATGTCTGTTGTAAAGTGCGTTGTCTCCAAAAATCCCCCAAAAGCCAAGAAATACCACGGATGAGTACTGAATCACAAATTGACCGTTCCACCATTTTGATGAAAGCAGCGTAACAGTCAAGTGTGAGATACCGAGACTTCAGAGGGGTGTTGTGGCCATTTCCACAGGCAGAAAATTGGATGACAGAACAACAAATACAGCAGTATTTTTTTCCTCCCCTACTGGTCCTTCGAACAGTTAATACGGCAACTCCTGACGTCTCATTTAAACCAGTGACAAGTAGAGGCACTTGAACAGCCAGAGCACTGCAACTGCTGGTGCCCGTGCCTCCCCAGGACTGCCTGGCTGCTGTCATTGTAACCACGCAGCTAATGGGCATCAACGTACAGCTCTGGGAAACTGGGTGCTCTGACGGAGACGACAGCCTCTCGCATGGCCATGGAAAGGACACTGCTTAGTACAGAACGTCTGAAAATATTTATCTTTTTCTATTCATTGTAAGCACCTTTCAGAGGAATGAACTATTCTGTTTGGTGACATTTCCACAAAAGTTGAGGTGGAGGAGGTACGTATATCACTACATCCACCTTCGGGAAAGTTTGCTTCTTCTAGACAGACTTCTTTCTTTGCTTTGAAAGGAACATATTCTGAGCTGTGGTAAAAGCCAAGACAAGTTTTCCGCACTGTAAATTTAGCTAAGCTCTCATACTACCTTGGAATTTTACTGCAGTGCCCAACCAGTCTATTTTTCTCTTTTCATTAAACCAACAGTAAAAATGTTAGGGGAACTTAAATGAAATAGGTAAATGACTCATTTCTGGAATAGTTGCTGACCTATATGCTCAGAGGAATAAGAGAGCTTTGATGTCAGGTTACGAATAGGGTGGTGCATTTGACTATCCAAGCTCAGAAGGACAGATAAAGATGAGGGAGAACCTTGGTGGATTAATACCATTAGGGATATTCATGATCTGATAGTGACACTTTTATTAAAGGGTGAAAAGTAATGCTTTGCTTTGGAAATATAATTTTCCCTGATATTTTAACAGCTATATCTCAGGGATGATCATTATCCTTTATTCACTTCTTAAATTCATTATTATTTTTCCACAGTGGAACCTATTCAGGTTTCCATATTGTATTTCTGAATTGTTTTTGGAGGAATGAAGAAGAATACAGTCATTCAGAACAAATGAGAGCTGATAATTAAAAATAAATACTTCAGTAATTACAAGGTGGTTCAATTAAAGTAACAAAGAGAACCAATTGTGATTGATCCATTCAAAATCATAGTTTATTGTTACAAATTGGATTTGAATTCTGTCTAGTTGGGAACAGGCAAATGAGCTCAAGGTTGCTGCTGAATGATGAATTGCTCGCATTCAAACTTTGCTTATTTTCAAGGGAGAGCTGATGTTAATGTACCAGCTTTGCACCAGTGATTCCTCGAAGATTTCCACAGCTTTCTTCTGGGATCTGTTTTTTGTTTAATTTTTATTTCCAATGGGTAATTTTATTGTCTATCAGTGAGACTTTATGCATAAATATATGCAATGAAGCAAGCAAAAATCTAACAAAGAAAAACATTTGTGTGGAAGCACGAGAAGGCAACGGAAAAAAAAGTCCCTGCTAGTGCTATACTTAGAGAACAGTTACAAGGAAGACTGATGGACATAGACTGTTGTCAGAATTACAAAGCCTGGAGTATTGCAAAGCCCAGCGTACCGATTATCTCACTAAGGATCCTACAGCTTCATACAGTTTTTGTTCACAGGTTATTTCATTCTTTCCACAGCTAAAGAGTGATTCAAACAAAAAAAAACTTAGAATGATATGAAGTAGGCATTGCACCATCTAACTTGTTGAATTAAGGACATGGGACTAGATTCCCTCCTTTCTTTATATGATGACTGAGAAGTCACACACCTCAGAAAGGTAGTGAGAAACCTCACACCTTGAGCAAGAAGCTACTTAGAAATCCCAGTTTCTGAAACTCCAGCCTGCTTTGAGCTCTTTAGGCCAACTCTAAGAGATCTCTTGATGTATCTGAAACCAAAGACAGGGATTGTCTCCTGAGAAATACCAAGTACCATCTAAAGATGACAGCTATAGCTTGCCCTTTAAAACACGACCAGAAGAGGTGTTGCTATCCAGTCTGTAACAAAAATGCGATTATAGTACTCAGACAAGAGGAAGTGCAAGAACCAAATCCTGTTTTTCTCAGTCTAAGAAGTTTTAAACCTCAGTAGGCAGTTTCCTCCTGGAAAGGAGCAGTTATTCTAACAATTTACTGGGTAAAAACAATATTCTGCAACTTTCTTGGTGAAGATAAGCCATTTTCTAGGTAAAATGGTACATTTAGGAGGTTTTTTCCCCTTGGCAAAGTAAAAAAATCTGGAAATGAACGTATTTAGCATTGATGCAACAATATTGCTATGACATGATGTCAGAATAAAAGATGTAAAAAAAAATCCCAGTTGTGAGGTATCACTTTCTCTCCTGAAAAGAACTTTCATTATCTTCTACTTAGCAGTAAATAACCTCACTGTACATTAATGCAGGACGATAAAGTTCAATATGTTTTCCTGCTTCCTCATATTTGTGAGAACATTATTATAAGCCTTTCAAAAATAATTACTGAAAATCAATTGTCCATAACTGAACTAAGAGACTGTACATGTAAAGGTATTTTGGGAAATGTAATAACTTGTGAATTGTAGCATTTATGCTTGTCCAGTCAATAAAAGCTGTTTTTTTATACTACATCTTTACCTGCTGGTCTTCTCTTTAGTCTATGTCTTCTTTCATGGGAGAGGAAACATGAGATAAAGTGATCAAACACAATCTTCAGAAGCAGTTTTTGCAGTATGATTTATCAGGCACAATGAATGGAATATTTCATTCCATTAAGTGAAAGGAATCTTAACTGATACTTGAGAGCCATTCCTTTGACAAGAAAAGGTTTTTACATAGTTCTCTGACCCTATCCCAAATATTATTCAGTTTAGTGGTGCTAAATACCAGAATAGAAATTAAGCTGTATTTTCAGCTGGATCTGAGGGAGTAATAATTTCTGTAGGAGTTAAGTATCTTGCTAGATGTGTTTCAAAACAGAAACATAAAGGAAGCAACAGCTAACAGGGGAATGCGTAGAAAATGTTAGATTGCTGAACCTCTCTGCCTCAACCTCCAACCATGCTTCGGAGTCCATCTGAATGACTTAAAATGTACTATTATATTGGCTTTCCTATATGCATCGTGATAACTCACATATTGCATATCATCTTTGTTTTTCAGATTTTTTAACCCAGTGGAATTATTTTATAGATATCTATAGCAGGATGAAAGAAAATTGTCTTTATTTTAAAATTAATTTTCTTCTCACAATACAGCTGACATTGCCAAGTTATTTTAAATCAGAGAAATTAAACTTCAGAAGATGCCAAGACATCACCTAATCCATTCTTTTTTTTAGGAAGCATAAGAATATGTACACAACAGTGAAGAAAATTATTGAAAAACCTTGCAGATTATCCCAAAATCTTCCTCATAGCAGAAGTCAACTTTATGGGCATGTTGCTGCTACTAATTTCTTAGTGTTGGGAATTGAGTCAGCCATCTGTCCCTTCCTCTGAGGTCACTGCCATCCTTGGCAAGATTTCAAAACTCTTGCCAAGGTTTTTCCTATTCCTTCCCTCACTGCTTCTTCTTCAGACTCAAGGATGTAATTTGTGTAGGCCTGGAAGAGCTCTGTCCACTTAAAACAGCTACAATTGCCTCTTTCAATATTTTGCTACCTCTGCCCTCAGGAGATTTTCTGTGGTCCTTCTTCTGGATACGAAAGGCCTTACAGCAAGTCGACCTGCTGATGGCAGTTCTCATTTTCTGCCTTGCCCTCTGATCCTTCGTTTTCACACGCTTCATCCTACTTTAAGCAGGGTTTCAGCAAAGCTCTCTTCCTACCCTCCTTCCTTACCTGTCTCCCTCTTCAGCTGTCTTTGTCATCCATAAAAAGTGTTTCAGGTGTTTAGTGGGAATACTTCTCTTCGTTGACATCTTCTTTTGTCCCTTTTCACTGTGTCATCACAGTAACACGACAGGTGGATGGGGGGTGACAGTAGAATTGCTCAGCTTGCTAAGCACTGTTTGGGTGTGCTTACCACGTTAGGTGGGAATAAATCATAGAACAATTAAATATGCATTGGACTATAAGGGAAGTTGTGTTTGAGGAAAAACTAAGGAAGAGCTGTCCTTGAGTGCTTCATGGCCTGGACATGCATAGGTGGAGTGCTGCATAACCACATGTGACAGAAGGATGTGGCTGGAGCCGTGGGTCACAGGAGAAGGTGGACAGTCACAACAGAGTAGGAAAGTGTATCTGGAACTATGAGGAAACCAAGAATGAAAGAGTTTTTTTCTTGGGGAAAAGCAGATAGAAGGGAGCATGACTACCAGGAAAGCAAGTGTGGGTTTTTGAGTGAGGAAATTGTACAATGCTAATTGCTTCTGTTGTATTCAGGGATTCAAGAATGGTCTATTTTTCCATAAGTAAGCTTGTGACCAATATTATGATCCAGTCTTAGACAGAAATAGCAACTGTATTCTTACTTGCAGCGGATTATCACTGTCACTGTGTTGTACAGACTGACTGACAGAATGCAGTCCTTTCTAAATGAAGCGTAGACATTCACACTCCCTTTTACCAAGAAGTTCCTTGGTCTCACCAGTTGGTTGCAGTTATATCTCTAGTATTGGTTCATCTGGAAAGAAATATTGGAAAATCAGTGCAGCAATGAATGTCTGGTGTCTTCTAAAACCAATCTTCACTCATCTCTATATATTACCGTATAGAGAAACCCAGTAGAGGTGGAGTGGATACTGTGCAGAAGAGGAATCATGAGCTGGAATTTTACCCAGTGTCTTTGGCAATTTTGCCAATAGCTTAACACTGTCAAGGGCCACCCCTGGCCAGAACAGAGGGGTGGCATCATCGTTCCAGTCATGCAGATATACTGTACATAATCTCACTGGATTCTGCCTCGTCCTACCTTTGCAATCTTCAGGTTTTGGCACAAGTAGGGATCGTTCACTGCTGGCAGAAAGTCACCAGGTGTTAGAGGAAAATGAGGTTCAGCCTGTACACTCAAAACGGGAGCAGAGCACAAAGGCAGGCAGGATCTGTCTTTCACAGCGTGTTTTATGACTAAGGAAAAACCAGAGAGCTACTGAACATCCACCAATCCTTACAGCCCCTGGAGATCAGAACCCACATTAACAACAGTATCACTGCAGTGTCTGTGATGTCGGGATTACTTCAATGGGTCATGTCCTTACACTCTGTATCGTGTTTTAAATATTTTAAAAAATCAATTTAATCCTGTGTTTACCTTTTGCTTTAGATTTTTCCTTTTGCCATCATTCTGTGGATTAATGCTCGCACATTTGTCTTGTGTGCACGAGCTCCCCAGATTTTATATTATACGCAAGAATAACTTGTTTACACAGAGTTTTCCAATTCACTTTTACACTGTGTCAGCAGACTGAGTTGTGATCTCTTGGCTCATGCCAGCAGAAGGGGAATTTAATTATAAGACGAAAGGTAAAGGTGCAGTGATTTTGTATCTCTCTCTTTACTTTTGGGGCCACCAAGGAGGATGAAAAAGATTCCACACACCTTTTCAGTTAGCCAGACTGTCTGCTCAAATGTGATTTTACAGATAATGACAGTAATAGCTCACACAGCACATTTGTATCTATGTTTAAGAGCTATGTAAAGCAGTTTGAGCTGTTACACAGCTCCAAATGCTCTCCTTAACCCACAGTTTCTCCTGTCATAACCTAAGCTCTTCAGGTTCTTGAAGTAACAGGGTAAAAAAGACTGTGACTAGGGAGGGATTGGTGCAGCAGGGATTGCTCTCTTACATGCTGAAGATAAATTAGCCAGGGAAATTATATCCTCTTGAGTTTTGTTGTCTAAATCTCAGACTTTGCAACTGTTGTCAGCCAAGTAACCTTGGGATTTGTGTGTCACTTCACAATTCACTGGAGAGCGATGTTTGGCATAAGATGTTCAGCCCGTCTCCTGCCTTTGCCCATGGCTTTCCCTTGCACAGAGCACTTCGTGCTCTATGTGATAGAGGTATAATTTCTGCCTTGGTACTTTTTCTTATAATATCAGATAGCAGCACAGCTTTTGAGATTCATGACGATAAGAAAGTCTCTGAAATCTTGAATACTCTGACTCCTGGTAGCTCACTGAAGGGCAACACATGCTTGAGAAATTTTGAAATTCTGTTCAAAAATGGTTTTTTTTGTGGGAAAACTGGTTTGCAAGACCTACTCCTGCCTTATGTAGTAGATACATAATAGGTCTTGTAGTTGAGTCTTATTTCTTCTTTGTAATCTACAAGACAAACTCTATTTTATATGAAAGCACAGTCCTATAAAGCAAATGGTGGGAGACAGAATTAGTGCACGGGAATTTTGAAAAGGATTGTACTTCAGGGGGTCATACCTCTCCCTCAGCTCACTGAGGGATTTGAAATCATCCTGTAGGTATAATATTAATAGTAAGCATTGTTCATATAGATTTTGATGTTCTGCTTCATGTTTTCTAGCTATTGTGCTACTTAAAGCATTATGGGTGAAAAGTAGTTTGAAATACTTCAAATAACAGCTATTTCACACCATTTTCAACTGACAGCCCAAGAAAAATGTCTTGCAAAAGTATCCTGGCAACAGGGCTTATAGCATCAGAGTAATTTTCGTACATGTATTAGCATGCTCTGGAACATCACTGTGTTCAGAGAGGAGAGCTGCAAATACATTTTTTATCCTGAAAAGGCAGTTTTCCTGAACTATAGCAGTAGTTAACTAACCATCCAAGCCAGGGTATTTGTGTGGAAAAGACAATAAAAGTCAAATAAAATCAGGTTGCATAAGCCCTTTGTAGGACTTCACTATTATTTGCATTAAAAAGCTCTCCCTTATTTTAGAATCAGCAATCCTCAACCACAGGGCTGTTAATCTGAACCCTCTGCATTTAGGTATTCATATGATGCTACAGATTTTTAAAATGCTTGTGAGTGATTTAGAAGTACTTACAGGAAACATTCAGTGGTGAAACCCGCAACTTTGTGAGGGAGGCGGCAATCTTCACAAAGCCCTTCCATTGGGAAAGAACAATAGTTTGAGCCTAACCAACAGTGCTTATTTAGTGACAGGCGAGGTAAAGAGTAGTCTACAACGACAGACTGCCTGAGATGGCAGATGAGGACATGCAGTGCATTGCTTGAATAGCCAGTCTCTGCCTCCTGCCTGCACAGCCTTCTGCTCTTTCGGTGCTGTCACTGAGCAAGGGATCGTGTTTTTGCAGCAACAAGACAGAAGCAGTGGGAGTAGGAAGCTCAAATTGCCTGGGTTCTTCCCAGCTTTCTGGCCTGGCCCTGCTCCTTCCCCTCTAAAGCGCCTTGTCCTCATTTCTGCAGTCAAAATGTCAGTTTTGTGTACACTGTCAGGAAGCCTTGAAACCAAGGAAGAGAGTGCCCCAGATGACCCCAAGTGTGGAATCAGTTCCAAAAAGCAGAGTGCCAGGGAATGCTACGGGGTCTGCTAAGGACTCTGCTGATTTTTAAGTAAAAGAGGTTCAACTGCAGTGGCAATAGGTAGTGGTAAGAAGCATAAAAATACTTTTGGTATATCTAAGCCTCTCTTAAATGTTTCTGTAGGCAGCCAAAATTCAATGGGCCCAAATTTGTGACATAATTAAGAGGAGAAAGGGAAAAAAAAAAGAAAAAAAAAGGATGTGACATGTGACTGCTGTAACTATGTGAAATACTTGAAATAGATTTTCTAGAAATGTTGAACGAAACAAACAATTTACTTTGTGTGTGTGGATCCTGTTCCAGCAGAATTAAGCCCAGGTCAAGTACAATCTAATTCTTACTCCTTACTTCAGCCACAACAGGTATCACCTGTTTTCACACACTCAACATAAAACCGATATAAACATTATATCCTATATGCTGGCTAATTCAGCAGGGGTATGATTCTGTGATGATGCATGATTCAAGCTGAATTTGTATTGCAGGTGATTTGGAAACACAGGAAATGCTTGGGTTCAGTATTAATAAATGTAAGACCACACAGACCACAGAGTCAGAAAATTTGAGCTATATGGGCTACTTGGTTAAAAATCTGAGATTTCTGGAGCAGGGTGAGTGAACTTGAATAGAGTGAATCTTCCATGAAATGCTTCATTGGTTTAACTCCTCAATCAAAAACTCACTTCCTACCTGCACCAAAGTACCTGCTGATACCAACTTCTTAGTGCTTTTGTATCTGTAGCTACAACAGATCACAGAATCACAGAATCACTAGGATGGAAAGGACCTTCAAGATCATCCAGTCCAATTGTTAACCCAACACCACCATGTTCCCTAAACCATGTCCTGAAGCACCACATCCACACGTTTTTTGAACACTTCCAGAGATGGCGACTCCACCGCCTCCCTGGGCAGCCTGTTCCAATGCCTGACCACTCAAATGTTATGATAAGGAAGATTATGGGCTGTGCAAAAGCTCAGAAACTTTAGTTAAGCTTTTAGTTTTTGACTGATGTTCTGTGTGGCTTCAGCATATCTCTGAATATCTCGTCTCCCTCAGTAAAATAAGGATAATTACATATCATAAATGAAGCATTTGAACATGAAGGTGTCCAGGATTGTATAGGTATAAAGAGAGCATCAGAAGTGAATATGTTCTTTGCATCATATTTTATATAT
>NW_010515111.1:0-6263 GCF_000687285.1 Phaethon lepturus | reverse complement strand
CCGGGGTCCGCTCCGTCTCCCAGCCCCGCACCGGCAGCGTCCCGGCCCCAGCGCCTCTGCTGCAGGCTCCTGGCTCCCCCACAGCTCGCCCTGGTGCTCAAACAAAGAGCCCCTCTCTCGCTCTTTCAACTCCAGCGCTGTTTGGCGATGCCTCTTTGGAGGCTCTGCTGCATTTTGTACAAAAAAATTAGCTGGATGCCAGAGGCAGCAGCCCTGGTCGGCGTTTCAGCCCCTGAGGATTATTTGAAGTGTCTGCCTAGCAGCACGAGTACCCCAAACATGCCGGAGACACAACTACTCTTTTTCGCTTAGCAACATTGAACCGCCCCAGAGGCAAAGGTAAATCTTAAGCAGAACAAGGGGGTTAAGAAAGAGCAATGGCGAAGCTATGTCGTGGACAGCAGCAATTCTCTGGGAATATTTACTAGATACTGCTGGCAGCCTAGAAATAGGAATAGCACTGAATTTACTGGTAGTTCTCTGTCAAATATTTGGAATCCCCTTTCTGAGTCCCACACTTTATTTTCAGCGTCTGATTCAAGCGTCAGAGCGTGAAGTGCTGGCTGCATCCTGCCCGCATCCAGCCAGATCTATTAATCCCTCGCTTTCGGGAGCGCTGTGTCCATCCCCAGAAATGAAATCAACAACATGAAAAGACCATTCATTTCCAAGAACGCTGATCACTCTGCATCCTTCAGAGACTCGCAATAAATGGTACCGAATGCTCCTGTGTACGCAGTAAAACCCTGTCAGGTCTTAGGGAACTACAGTAACTACTGTCAGTTGCTGCTGTATATTACACCTTATACCACGAGGGTCACAGTGATGGAATTAGGGACCAACAGAGAATGTGATCACATTTAAGGGCAGGCTCTAGCCATGAATATATGCTACCTTCTTTCACTGGAGCATTTGGGAGCCTGTGACGTGTCCCAACGTTTCATTTTCAAAGATAAATGGCATTTCTTGTGTCTCTTAAGTGACATCCGATAATCTGGAGAAGGGAGGTGCACTTTGCTTATAATGGAATATAAAGTCATTCGGTGAAGACCTCCATTTGCTCTTTGCGCAGGGACAAGCATTACAAACTTCACTGGGCATCTCTGGACTGTGCCCTGTCACAAATAAACATCACCAGCAGAATCATTCAAAACAACGTAAATCCATCACAACTGAATCAACTTCCCCTGAACTACCGTGGAGTAGATCACATATGATTTACACGAAAACTAGAGAGGCTGGACTGCAAGATGGTGAAGATGACTTAATGGGATCCTCGGTCCCACAACCTCCCTCCTCACTGCCTCTGCTGGGCCTGACGGAAAGACAGCTTATGTGTACAGAAATGCTAATTCCTCCTGGGACCATTTCAATTACGGGGACCTCTCCAGGAATATATTTTCTTTAAAGCAAAAAGCCGCAACGTTGAGAATAAGCTTGCAACACTTTCAGCACATCTGGTTCAGAACAGCTGGAGAGGCAGTATTCAGTACAAACTTCTTTATCCTTGTGCTTGAGGTTTGTCAGCTATTGGTGGGGCTCCAAGGGGGGGCTGGAGAAGACAACAGCAACTCATGAGGCGTTTCTCAAATTCCCGCAGAACTGACTTCGGAGAATGCAGAATCCACTGCAGCAAACAACCGAACCCCAACCATTTCTTACTGAAAACTTCCCACTAGACTGAGGATAACAATCCCCTATGCCTATGAGATTTATACTACAGATGTCAAGCTGGAAACCATGCATACATACATTTTGCATTACATACTTGTGCCATGTCACATTAAACAATCTATTCTATGAAACTGTGCTAGCATAACCATTTTGGAGACATGCATTCATCCCAATGCATCTTAAGAACATAGAAATACAAGAGGAGCTCAGCACAATGGTGCATTTAAAAAAACTTCTGCCTTTTTTGACAGATTTTACCAGGCCCACAGACATTCCTTGCTATATGAATAATCCCTCTCCCACCACAGAATCAGTCAAAATGGAAGAAACTTTCTTCCACGTCCAATCCTGATTGGTTTTCAGCTGCGGCTGCAGATGGAACTACAATGAACCTACCAACTTCTGCTCTGTGTGCACAGGCTGTTATCTCCACCAGCGTCTGACCTTTTCCAAATGTGATCCAAGGTGACCTTTTACTATTATTGCAGCATTAAATGCAGTTTTTCAAGGAATTCTCACTGGAGCATGTTTTACATTAGTAGTTGGTATGCATCAGAAAATCCAACTTCTCTGCTGCGTAGGGTTTATTAACACAGCTATCTCTATAGAGATGTACAATTTTACATGAACCTTATATGAAACTAGCATTATTATCACCAAGCCCTTATCAAGCAACACCTTTCAATGGGCAATGCAGCTGTCCAAACAGTGCCTGGTGTACCTGGGCAGCATATAGGTACTTGTTTACTCTCTTCCAGCAGAATACACAGAGGTAATTCTTCTGGATTTCATCACTGTCCCTTGTTTTATGCTTTATATTCAACCTCTCAGGAAATCAGAGAAAGGTATTATTTCCTAACAAAAATATCTGTCACCTGATCGCAGCTGGCAGCTTCAACCTCCCCTCCGGCCCCCCAGACGAGTGCTTTTGTTTAATGTCTCCTTGGCAGGAGTGTGTTTTATACTGGCAAAGTGTAATACAGTTTCATTTGGATAAAGAATATCCAGCCACCGCTCGTTGAAAGCTCACACCATCCTTTGTCTCATAATGAAGCTGGACTTATTAGCTGCTCAACAGAAAAAAAAAAAAAAACACAACAAAAAAAAAGTCCAACCATGGATTTTTTTGTTTGAAAATTAGACTCTCAACAGATCAAAATGTCAGGCCAGAACCAACTCTGCTGACCCAGGCAAGGGTCTCTTTAATAACTTGGAAGCACATTCAGAAGTTACCAAACACAAATAATAACAATAACATGAAAAGAACAGTGGTTTGGATCCTAATGGTGTTTTACAAGTTCAGGCATTGGGAAAAACATATCTGCAGAAGACCAAGATCAGAAATCAGACAGCAGTGCCACACACCAATACAAAAAATGTTTCACCATACCCTCCTTCCCGCACCCATCTGGTTCACTAAAAAAAATTGCACAGCCTTGTCCATGTTAATCCACATATTCAAAAATGGGCACAGGATTTATTTCTTCACAGCGCGTTTCTTTAATCGCTTCCGGGCGGCACCCGTGAAGCCTTGCGGGACCCCCAAAGTCCTCACACAGCTTCGCTCCACTCCCGCCCCACCAGCCACCGTGGGCTGCCAGCGACACAGCCCGCGTCCCCCGCCCCTTGGGGACGGTTGCGTTTCCCAGGGTCTGCGGGGGCTTTGAAGAGCAGTTTCCAGGCGTGCGCCTGCTGCAGCCGTCAGACGCTGCTCCCCGCGGTTAGCAGGTGAGAGACCCCGCACCTCTGGCAACTCCAGCTCGTGTTTGCTTACCGAGAAACAGACGACACTTGACAGTAGCAGGGAAACAGGTAGGTCAGGGCCGGCTTTGAGCTGACTACGTTTGTTCCTGCTGGGGCTCTCCAGCGAGAGCTCCGCGTACCGCCAGAGCCCCCGCGTCCTGCACTCCTCCCCTCGCCCGGAGCGGCCCCTTAATGCCCCTGAGGGAGTGGTGGTCGAGAACGTCAGCCCTTCTGGCCCGGGCACCACCTGTACTCAACAGGCGAGGGAGATAAAACTCGGAGAAAGGCTTACAAACTTTGGGTGGGGATGACCCCAGCATTCCCGGTAGAAGAGCCACCTCTGCATAGACAGACGCGAGAAGCAGTGAAGACGATGCAAAAAGCAGTGAAGATTAGATAGGGACTGGGAGGAGACAGTTGTCACCTTGTGAGGGACCTGAGGTGGGGCTACACGAGAAAACAGCTATCGGCAACTTGAAGATTAGCTCCGTGAGGACAAGTGAGGCTGATGATTTAAAGATCCCTCAGCACTTACTTTGCTTGAAGACAGAGCAGCTACTGATGGCATTGCGTCCCACTTTGAACGCCTGAACATGTGGAGGGAGCCTCCTTCCAGCGCCTCATCTTGAGGACATCTCATAGTAAATCCCAGGCATTTCCAAGGAACATTTGCATTTTCTGAAAAGGTGCAAATTCTTTTGGCCAGGAAGACAATTGTCTCATGGTTGTATGCTATGAAAACCTGTGTTTGCTAAGGCAAATGACTAAATTTTACCATTGCCTCAATTTATGAGCTTTAATGAAATCCGTAGCTTTCATATGAGTAAATTGATACAATCAATATAATTTGGCATGAAGATGCTAAGAACAAACCCAATCAGCCACTCTTTCACACTCTTTGAGACACATATCTAAGGGATATGACAGACCTGTTGAACCCCTAGAGTTGCAATCTCCTTTGGAAAATATACATGCATTTTTATTTGCAAATTCTGTCAGAACTGGGAGAAAGACTGTACAGGTTTGGCAGTTGATAGCACAGCAGAAATCAGCATTTTCCCAGCACAAGGTTCTGGAAAGAAGTTGATATACCAAGATTGTGTGCAATAGTCACATGTAAAGGAACTCCTGGGTTGGTCATGAAAAGCTCATGTCCCTTTGAGACTAAAGTACAGTATGAACGATTAACAGGGCGCCTTTCCGAATGAGCCCTTGTTGACAAACGTTACTGAATTTAGGAGAAGAATATCACGAAAGCTACCAATGATCCCATCAGCAATCACACATATAGAGAAGTCTTGGGATGACACAGGCAGGAAACATAAAACAAGAAGGGGAGCACCTGGTTCGGATATCATGAAGATGCAAGCAGCTCAGTGCAGTGCAAGTCTGTACATTTGCACTCTAAAGCTGGTGCACACCAGATAAGAATCTGCCTCAAGTTCCTATCACTTGTCAGTTCATGAAGAATTAGTACAAGCTAGTTAGTAACTTTCAACAAAAGCCCTAGCTTTTCTCCATAAGGCTCTGCTCCTGATTTTGTCAAATCATCTTCTAGTAAAGACTAGGATTAACCTATACATTCTAAAAGATGCAAAGCAATTAGAGTGGTTTCTGTAGTAACACAGAGATGCAGAAGTCGATCTCGCACAGCTGATGGTGTTCTGCATCCTGGCATTAAACGTGTGCTCTGGAGCAGGAAGATGGCCCAGTGCTGAACTGCGCAGCCTGTACATACGTGAAAACTGGAACGTTTCTGCCGTGCTATGCTTATGTTGCACCAGGAAAGGAGAGATCACAAAGCAGAGGAAAAAAGAGCGTGGGTTGGGTTGGTTGGTTTGTTTGGCGCGCGTGTGTTTTTCTACTGTTTTGCCCCTTTGGGAGACTGCAGAGACTCAATGCGCAGCATGCTGTTCTGTTCGTTTGTAAAGAAATGATGCCCTTACTGTCGGTATTTGTTGAATGGAGGTAGATAGGAGGAGAAAGGGGATTGGTTCTGTTCTTCTGCGTCAGAGAACGCCAACACAGATGAATACTGCAGGAGAACCCTTCAGAGTGCCCTGCAGAGGGTGATGATAGCTGACATTGAAGTCAAGCTGCATGGAGAGAGGCAGAGCGAGCACCTACACAGCAGTGACTTACGCTCCCACATTAGGAAGGGGGAGGGTCTCAGCCTAGAAATACGAAGAGGGAATAAACAGGGAAGTGAAATTTTGGTCACTTTAGGAGGAGGAACAACAGACAGACCTTTGCATTGTATCAAACATTACACTGCCTATGTAGGTTTGAGAGATACACACCCACAGTGTGTTTAATCGTGCGCTTTTGCAGACTGCACAGATATATAAACTTGGAGGCATTTACGTGCGTATGCATATCTAAATTGCAACGCACTCCTTCCTGAGCCCTGTGATGGCAACTGCACGGGGCCTCCACCGCAGGGAGCTCCGGACCCTGCGGAGCCCGTGGGCTCCGCAGGGCGGGCTGCTCCGCAAGCCTGGCGTTAGCGGGCGGGGATCATCCCAGTCCTGCACCTCTCTCATTAATTGCTCACAGAAGACGCTTCTTTACCGACCTGTGTTTAAGGATCATCTGCCATGCCCCTCGAGTCCTTGTCACCACATCACACTTCCTCATCCCACCACTGCGTCCCCCTCGTTTGCGCTCTGGCCGTGCTCCATGCCATCAGGCGCTGACGCCAACGCGGCGTGGACCCCCTGGTCGCCGCGTACCCCCTGGTCGCCGCACGCTCTTTGGCCTTGCCCGGCCTTCCCACGCACGCCCATCACAACGGCACCCTCCCGCGGCCCTGCGCTGCGGGGTGCCGAGCCCAGGAGGCTGGGATG
>NW_010515110.1:4056-11435 GCF_000687285.1 Phaethon lepturus | reverse complement strand
GGCCGTCACGGCCCGAGGGAGGCGGCGCGCGAGGGAGTGCCGCCATCTTTGTCTGCCGTCATCGCTTCATGGCTCCGGGGGTCCAGCTGCGAAATGGGGTGGGGGCACAAGAGCGCAGCTTTCCCTGCCTGGGCAGCATTTCCCAGTTCCCCACGCTTGACCACACAGCAAGGGACTGCCCTGCCAAACACACGACCCTCCACAACAAGGCTCCTACTTGCTTTCCTCCTGGCTTGGCTCTTCCCCCAGTTGCAGCAACCCAGCCTGCCCCCTTCTCCAGATCCCAAAGCTTCTCACCTGTGCAAACAGGTGAAACGAATGGCAGCCTCCACCTCCTCCAGCTGGTCCTGGAGCCTTTGGCCTGACCCAGCTCCCGCAAGCTCTCCCTTCGCTGCCCAGGGCAGGGAGGAGCTGTGGAGAGCTAGCCTGTGCCTTGCAGGGAGCCTGCGTTGGATGGGGTTCTATAACAGTAACGAGAAGTTAATGATGTCCATGGGGGCTAAAGCTGCAATCAACCTACTGGGCACAATAGGAATCTGTGAGGAGTTGCAGTCATGGAGGTACGGCTGTGAGCTTGACTACCTCCAGAAGACACATTACTGATTATGGAAACCGCCTGTACTGCAGTTGTCGCAGTGTGAGATGTTTTAACTGTGACCCAGGAGCATCGTAGTGACATCAAACAGGCTCAGTGCTTGACACCAGTGCTGAACTTCTGTCGCTCTCTGATAGAGAAACTCTTCTGAACTCTTAACGCTTGCTGGAATCGCATTGCTCCAGGGGCGAGAGTCACTTTCCCATACTGTGAACTGACACTACTGTGGGGCCAAGTTGCAGCATATAAACAAGCAGACAGCACTGCCTTAGCTGCTCCGTTCCTCTTCTGCAAAAACGGACCCCCTCAGCTAGAGAGGTTTCTGCACAGTTTTCCTCATTAGTTGCCCAGAAAGGGGGTGCTTATTCAAGAAAGTCAATACTTGAGTATGGCTGGGAATACTGTTTGCTGGCACTCCGCATTCCCTCCAGCAGTCAGAGTCTACCAGGCCTCCTAATGCAGACCACAACCATTCCCCTTCAGTCAAGGATTCAGCAGTCAAATGAAGCAGTGTCAAACCATGCTGTGAGCAGTTGGACACCTTGGTGGAACAGTTGGAGAGAGCAGAATGAATGTCTGTTCTTATGGAGTCATTTTTATATTGGTAATTGAAAACTCTGCTCAGTTCAGCACATCAGTCTCCTAAATTACACAATACATTTTCAGAACAGCCTGCAAAGCTTGAGAGAAAACAGCATAGAAGCTTATAGACCACTTCTCCTCCCTAGCTCAAACTCATCCTGGCAAAATAGGCTCTGCACCACAGCAGTTGAAAGGTAACTTTGGGGACCCATCACAGAGAAGAAATAAGAGCTGTGCAGCTCACAACCTCCCCTCCAGGTAAGCCATTAGAAAATAAATTAGAACATGAATTCTTATAGGTTTGGAAAGTCCAGTGCATTGCTTAGGCCTCCATGGAGGAGGAGCAGGAAAGCAGACCACAAGCGCTTGGGGAACCATGTGGAGGGAGAGAGGCCATAGTACCATCTACAGCTTCTTTCCTACAACTGTCAGAGGTGGGTGTCTGATTACAGAAGGTAAAAAGCAAGAGAGCTTTTTTTTGTAGAACAGATTTGTAAAATGCACTCAATAATCAATCGCTGCTGCTGTTACAAAGGGCAGGGTCTTCCTGTGGATTGCTGGAACTTCTTCATTACAAGCCACCAGAAAGCAGTGTTAATTGTTAGGCAGTGGCTGCTAAGCTTGCAGTTCTTCTGTCTGTGGTGTGGTTCTTGAGGAATAGGACCCTATGTCAGGAGCATAAGTGATGTGTACCCCTTTCACAAACCTTTGTGGTTCGTGTGACAATGGGCTGTGGCTAGGAAAATCCATTGCCATTTAACTGCAATCTGAAAAGGAGAGAGCATCAGGCATGCAGACCTGAAGCATGACACAGCCCATTCTTCTGAGCCAGACCCACCTCTGGGGAGCAGTGGAATTAATCCATCAAAAGTTGTGGCATTGTCCAGCCAGCCATGAAAGCACAGCACAGGGTATCACTCCCAGGTCCCCAGGCCTTGGCTGACTCATGTCCCCAGGACATGGGGAATGTCACCTCTGAGAACTTGTACCCACAAGCAATATCCTCTGAGTGCTACATGCTGAGAGCTGGTTCCAGGGAGCTTGTTAACAGCCTAGTGCTCTGGACAGAGCTTGTAGATATGTGGTAGTTACCAAATTTATCTGGTACCCCTGACCTCTGCTTAACACCAATTTTCAGGCACAAGCCTTGTTTGGGATAACCCTGGGATCTTGGTGTAAAAATGCTTACCCTGGTAGTATGTTCATCACCATTCCCATCACCCGCTCCCTCCTCACGCTGGACCCTCTCCTCCACTCCAGCAGCCAGTAGGATCTGGGTTCTCTTTGCACTGGGTCACACAGATGACCTCTGGGTCTTGGGTGGGAAGGATGTGTTCTCTAGTGAGTTCTGGTTCCTGTGACTTGCATCCCAAGTCACTTCTGGTAGAAGGCTCCATCAGCAGGGACCTCATGGGAAAGGAAAAATTCTTCACAGAACACATCAATCAGCAATAGGTGATGTGGGATAGAGCTCCCAGTGGAGAAGGCTGCACTGGCACGCAGCTCTGGGTGCTCCCTCGGCAGCAGGGCTGTCATCCTATAAGCCAAAGCCAGATTGTTGAAATCTTTTCCACGTCATTCATGTCTTCTCTAGCAATGCTACTTACCTCTCTGAAAGAACAGCCCAGTATCTTGCAAGACTGCGTATTTCCCTCGGCACCAGCAAACCCCACCCCAGGAGGAGGGTCCTATGCAGGATGCATGGCAAAATGTGGGTGGCTCACAAAACTAATTTTTGTGCATCTACTTCTTAGAAGTGCTGGAGGCTACTGCAGTGGAATTGCAGCCTGTGGAGGACTAACTTACGACTCCACCCAGCAAGGTGCTGGGGTGTTGGCAGGGCTGCACTGGCCTGGTGGTAAGAAAGGCTGGTTTTGCTCAAGAACTGGGAGTTAGAGATATCCCATGTACTTAGCAAAGGATAATTTAACCTCTGTATCCTTGCAAAGGAGGAGGAGACTTGCAAGGGTGAACACTGGGACATGCAAAGCTGTTACGCTCAGCTGACTTGGAACAGCATTGATCAGTTTGTGCTAGCTGCAGATCTGTTGAGGAAACTTTTAAGTACAGCAGATTGATTGCTACCAAGGGACAAATTCCCCATAGCTGGCTGGATTCAAGCACTGAAGTACTGACATATTGATCTGTTTATGGTGATTTATTAGTAATACCCCTGTACCCCAAACTCTCTTGTGCAGTTATACAATTAAAAACCATGCTATTGCTAGCTTAACTGATTTCTTCCAGAGGATATAGAGAGGATGCACCTCTATATAAAGCCCCACATTGTGAGGATATGCTGCAATCTACAATGGACAGGAAAATAAAAGTGATCACAGGGCAAAATGTATCCCATAATCAGCCCCAGCATGCTGGCTCCCAGGCTCTGGGTTTGCAGGCAGCAGGCAGGTCTGGGGTGCTGTTGGGGCCCGCAGAGCAGTTCCTGCTCCGGGACAGGGACCAGCTCCTTCCCTGCTCCAGCAGCCCAGAGCAGGGGAAGGATGCCTGCGAAGAGACAAGGGAAATCTGCTAAGTGCAGAGCTGTTGGTGTTGGGTGCAGGCACTGCTTGGGCAGCCCCCAGTGAGGTCGGTGGGAACAGAGAGGCACTTAATGACCACAGGGAAGCCCCCACCTCCCCAGTGCATGGATCCCTGATGGGTCTTCTGCTCGTTGTCATGCACACACACTGCTTGGCGTCCCCTTACCTGAGGAAAGCTGCCCTCTCATTCCTTCCCTCTGCACAAGGTTGAGGAGGTGAAGGCCTCATACCCTAATTTGACTTGTTCTAGAAGGAGAACAGGACTTATGAGAAGGAGGGGCCTCACTGAGGGGCTGAACCACAGATCTGCATCCTGTGGACATTTCCAAGTGGACATCTCCCTCCCTTGATCTCCATCCACAAACCTTGCTTGCCTTGGAGATGGTCTCAAGGAGTCACAAGGGTTTAAATGAGCTGCCCACATGGGAGGAGTTGAGGTAGGATGTGAATGTCTTGCAGCCTGAGAGGTCTTGCCATCCCAGGCTCTGCTCAATAGCTGCAGACCCATCCAGGTGCCTCAGGTGGTGTACTTTACTTCTGGTTTTCCCTAATTTTCTGTTGAATTTCACTGATGTGAATGAGTTTCTGATGCCTGAAATAGCCACTGATGTATTAAGCTCAAAAAATGCTGTGATGGCTTAAGTTGGTTTCTCTCCCCTTGCTCCAAGCATGTGACTGTTGCACTCCTTGTCCCACAGCTCTCCAGCCCTGCAGAAGGTGGGAGAAACAAATAGATGCTGGCTCTTTACCCACCACAGTCTGGGGCCAATGTGATAATTTAAATAGAAGTCTTTGACAGCTTAAGTTAATAAGCCAAGCTATGAGTGGTTGAAAAAGTGGTGTGCATCTGCTCCAGGGATTAACCTGCAGCAGAATTTGGATAGTGGGGCTGCCGGAGTGTTAAATCATCCCCACGTGAACTACCGCCATTCAGCTGGAAGCAGCCCCAGGCACACACCATGCATCAGCTGCAAGTGGTGCACATTTGTATCACTTTATTTGCAACTAATGAAATAGCTAGAAACATTTATTGCTTATAAATTATATATGAGCACCCATCATCAAATAAACTCTTTCCTGTCTCAGCTTTCCATTTCCTCCTTAATCAGAAACTGTCCTATTTGGGACAGATTCAGGAGTCTCTGCTGGTTCCCATCCCCTGGATCTGTTTTGGTTAACTAGCTGAGCAAGGTACTCACCAGCTCTCTACAAAACCTGTACACACTGTTAGAGTAAGCACCTATTTTAATGTATTTAATTGAGAAGCAGCAGGGGAAGGAGAGGAGTTTCTCTCCAGCTCTTGTCTAGACTTAACCTTCCTTCAGTTTGAAAATCTGGCAGATTCCCCATAGGCTGAGACAAAATAATACTGAAAACCAGAAGTAATCCGACACTTGTAATTACAGGCCTACCAGCTCCTTATTGACCTCAGACAGAATAAGGAAACAGCACATACAAGGATCATTTAAAAACAAGGGAAGAGTTCTAGTAACTGCCAAGTCTCTTGTGTTTATGGAAAAGAATCCATAAAACTGAGTTGGTAACTTTTGGAGATGTAAATTATAGGTTTGGGTTATGGATTTGGCTGATAAATGTAAAAGCTGTTGACATAATATGGCTCCAGGAAGGAATGTGATAGAACCTTACACTGTGTTTTGATTTTTTAAAAAAACTAGAGTGATACCAAATTAACAAATTTTGTAGCAACTGGACTGAAAATTGACTAGCCAGCAAGTGTCAAAATGTTGAAGTTGGTACAAGCACGTAATGTGTGTTTTTGAAACAGCCCAATGGTAAATTACTCAACATGAGCCACGCTTCTTGTCTGGCAGCAATGTCCATGGAAGAAGTGACTCCAGCAAAGGTTTGACTCACAATGCAGGAGCAGCTGAATGTGAGCTCCCAGTGCACCGCTGCAGTCAGAAGGACTAATTGCATCCTCAGATGTATAAGCAGGGAATGCGGATCAGGTGTAATGAGATTACATTGCAGGAGATTATATAGCATCTGCTAATTCCGTGGATATGATTACTGATGTGAAACAATTCCCAGTTTTGACACCTACACTTCAAGGAGGAAGTTGACAAGCTGGAGAGGCTTCCTGCAAGAGCTCTAAAGACTGTTAAGGTGTTCAAAGACATGGAGTAGGAGAGCTTAGGACTGATATGATCAAAGCCTAAATATACCTGTGTAGAATTAAATTTTTGCTCCTCTGCTAGCTGCTCTGCCCAACAATGGCACAAGAAAAAACAGTCTAGAGGTGAGGTATACATTTTACAATGGAGAAAGTAGTTAAGTGCTTGAGCAGTTTACTTAGGGTGATGGCAGCTTCCCAACCATGAGCAGTTTTTGAATCAAGATAAGATGTTTAACAAAGCAACAATGCTTAATGTGACAGAGTCTTTTGTCCTGTGATCATCAGCAAAGCAGACCAGTCTGGAAATCAGTCTAATGCAACAGACACTGCTGTCAGTTGGTAACAGCCTGTAATGCCTCTGCTGCAACCGCTTCCAAAATTATAGCCCATAGCTATACTCCTTCTTGCCTTCTATGTTGTTTTTCTTCAATTTAGAGGCTCAGCTTCCTTCACCGAGGAAGCCCCTGTTTCTAGGTCCAGCAATGACTTAGGGCCTTTCTGCTCTGGGGTCTGTGTCTCGGCTTGCTCCCTGCGCTCCTTCGGGGTAGCCTCTCATGGCTGTTTTTGTTTGCTTTGGGGAAAACCCTGGAGCAGGTGGGCATAGGTCAGAACTCAGTGCAAGTCTCCTGTGAGTAGGGTTCAGCATCACCTCCCATCTCAGCATGGGGGAACAAATCTGGGGAACCATGGGCAGGGGTGTTCCAGGCAAGGTCCACCACTTTTGGATGGCACTCCAGGAATGTGGCCTGAAAATGTGGGATAACGTGGAAGAAGCAATAGGCCTCAATTAAATCCTTAACTGAGCTTCTCCCTCCATGTCTGGTAGGCAGCAATGTTGGGAGGAGTTACCTGAGGTGGTTACAGATTTATGGGGCCACAGAGCCCCAGGGAGCTCACACCCAAGTCCATTGGTGTAGCGGGCTGGTAGCTCCTTGCCCCAGTCCCAGATCTTCCTCTGTTACTGCTCTAGGGTGTTTGACATATAGGCCAGATTCAGAGGGGAGGGAGCGGTTTGCTGTACAGTTACAAAAGGCTGTTTTGTTTCCTCTGCAGCTGCTTAAATCTGACCTAAATACCTTCCAGGCTATGCAGCCTGGTGCTTTCTTTGAAAACCTAGAAGGTCAATGACTGCTGGGTCTTCCTCCCCCAACCAAACCACGGCGTGTACAGAGCCATAACTGCGCTGGCAACAAGTGGGAACTGCCTTCCCTTTCTTCCCCTCCTCTGCATTTGGAGTTTGGCAATAATAAACATACAACATCTTGCTAGACTTGTCTCATCACAGAAATAACTGCATATTACAAAAGCCCAAAGCAGAAGATTGGGTATGTTTAATCTCAGCTTTTTGGGCCTATGTGATTGTGGGCAAAGGAGCTGGTTGTGCCCACCTGCCCTGCTTTGCACAGGGAAGCTCCTTCCTTGAAACAGCAGCCTGAACAGCCACCAGCAAAGCATCCCTCCGTCCCACTGAGCTACCTCTGCCCAGCGCTGTAGCCACTGCTTGCTGCAGCTCAGCTGCAGGCTG
>NW_010515110.1:0-4025 GCF_000687285.1 Phaethon lepturus | reverse complement strand
GCTGGCCACAGCCCCGCGCCGGCCTGCTCCCCCCCCCCCCAGCCACTCTGCAAAGCCCCGCTTCCCAGTGGCAACCGCGATGCCCAGGCTCAGCAGCATGCCGGCTCACTTGGGTTCCCGACTTTGCCTCCTGCCCTTGCTGCCTGCAGGCGCGTCAGACTGCACATTGCCAGATGGTGCTGGAAGAACATGCCAGTGTTCCCCACTGCTCCTTGAACCTCAGGCCCAGGCAAAGAGCATGCAGGAGCCCCGGGCGCAACCTGAAGCACATGAGCACGGTGTCTACGGCAGCTGTGGGGGAAAGCCAGAACAGCAGAGGGTGTTGCAGACTCGAATTAAGGTGCATTGGCAGCAGCATGTGGGGCACCCACTGCATCACTGGTTATGGCTCCCGACCCTTAAGCCTGCTCATGCTGGGCAATCCTGCCTGCTGCAATGCGCAGCATCCCTCGATATGGGAGCGCACCAGCTCTGTGCTGGAGGTTGGCCGCCTGCAAGGAGCAGCACACGGCTCCCCACAGCCATGCTAGGTCACTCCGCTCTGGGCAGCCCCTGTACCTTCGCTTTCCTGGAAAGCAATTTCTCATTGTTACTGAGAAGAGCCCTGCTCTTAGAGGGGAAGGAGGGGCCTGGCCACCACTTCACGCAAAGGGGCCACTACTTGTGCTAATTTTTCTCGTAAGAGGTGAACTAATACAGGCTCTGCTTGCTCTAAACCACAGAAAGGTGTTTTTGTTTGGGGTTGGGGGGTGGGGGGAGGAAAGGGGCTGGAGGTTTTTTATGTTTGGTTTTCTCCTCCTGGCTTTCTCTTTTTGTGGTGGTGGTGGTTTTTTTTCCTTCTTCTTCTTCTTCATGTTTCACTGTGAGCATCTCCTAAAAGGAGGCTTCCAGAAAGTTATGAGAAGGACCACCTAGAAAGGGAAGGAAGGGCCAAAAGGGAAAACCACCTAAGACTGTATGCAGTAAAAGGTTGTACATTTTGTACTGTTTGCAGGCTGGACTCACAGTCAGTGAGTCAGGAGATTGTGGCAGTCGTTTTCTACGCACTCCCCAAGCACCCTTCCATCTTCTTCTTTGTACAAAATCTCATGCACTGCCTGCATCATTTCTCACGCCAGGATACCCAGGCCAGCCCCACGCTTTCTTCTCTCCCTTTCCTTCCCATTTGGTCACCTGGCAGGAACTTCCAGGTTATGTCTGGGCCCCTTGGATTGCTCCATTGCCAGGGCAGACTAAATGCAGTGTGTTTCACCTCCCACTCACATCCCATCCACGAAGCCAGTTTGCACTCTGTTCGGCAACAGCATGTTTGGGTCTGGGAGCCCAGTAAGGCACTGAACTCCAAGATAATTGGTCACCCATCATCTGGAGATGATGCTCCCAGCCCCAGATGAGCTTCCACTCACTGGTTTGCTGGCTGAAGGGCAAAGCAGTACTGACACATCTAACGTGTTCTCCCATCTTCTCACCCCGTGCCTTCTATGTTCTTCTTTCACTTTTCTGTACCTCTCTTCCTTTCTTCTGCAGATTTTCAGTGCTTTATTCTCTCCACCTCAGTTCTTTCCCTCACCATATTACCTTCTCCCTTCCTCTGGGGCAATGCATGCCTTTTGCTTTTCCAGAAAACCATCTTTATTCAGCAGTTTGCAGTGACCTGCCACAAAATACCTTTCTTCTTCCCGCACCTCCCAAACTGACAGGGAAAATAGGCAGCTTGTGGCTCTTTCTACCTACCCTGTGTAGGCCATAAGGAATCTGCATGCTGAGAAAGAGCGAAGCTGTTGGGGTGTTACTGGCTCTTGGGCTGTTGGATATCAACAGCTTTGAACTTACCAAAGACTTGGGGGTTGCTGAAGAACAAACAAAGAAATGCCACAATGCAGAACTGTGATACAAAGGTAGAAAGCACTCAGACCTACTGACCCCAGCAGCTGGGCTTCTGACAAAACTCTCTGGAAATGGTTCATTCCGTCAGCAGCTCTATCAATTAATGCTTTCATGTTTAATGTTTTTTAAAGTTTTAGTATCAGGGATAGTGAGGGTATATGTATCCTTAGACAGAGGAAAAAATGAGGTGTGGGATAAAACTTGTAAATCGTAAGAACAAATCCTGGCCTCTTCTGAGGAGCTATTCCTCTCCACACTGTCATCAGCATCCTGGGCATCTTAGAAACCCTGTTGTTAGGCTGGATCCAGCTTTCTCCAGAGATGCACCAGTGGGCAGTGTTCAAAGCAGGTTGCACATGGCAGGACCATTAGCCTGCCTGCGTCCTCATTGTCATTACACAGAGCCTTTCAGGCGGGTATCTATGCACTGAAAGCAGCTGGGGAAAAAAGTATCAATCCAGCAGTGAGAGAGTAGGGACTCTCTTGGTTCTAGTGAATTTGCTTGTATTCTTTTTTCTTAAGAAAACTCACTTAAAGGCAGGGTTTGTTTTTCACCTTGAATACATCCAGGCTTGGTTTCAGGCTAGCAGGGAAGAAATGCAGCACTAGTAAAGCCGGTGCTTGAGCATGGTTTGCTTGCTGGACTCCTCCTCTGTGTCACAGGACACAAAGCTACTTCAGCATCCTTGTGTTTTCCACCCTATAATTAAGCCACCTCAGAAGCACCTCGATCCTGAACACGTTTTGGTCTCTGTGAGTCAAGTCTGAGCTTTGGAAAATTGTGGTCAATGGTGCCATCGTGACGTCTCTCACCGTCTTTTATTGCTGAAAGGGATTGCTGCAACATGCTTCAGCTGTAACTGCTGCGAGGTCACGGTTTCAAGTGGATTAGAGAGAGGAGTGAGACCCACAAACAATCGCTGAGTAGTGAGGCTTGTTGTTACCTTTCACAGGCAAAGATGGAGAGAATAAAAGGCAGAATTAGACTAGTCCATTTAATGTTAAGGCAAGGTGGCTGGTAGAGCCTATGAAGTCTCCCAATAAATGCTATAAATATCCACAGAGGGAAATGGACTCCCTACTAGGCAACTGTAAAGCAAACCACAGGATATTTTTGAAGCTGCCATCCAAAAATACAAAGAAAAGTGTGACAAGCCTACTTATAAACCAAAAATGGAACAGATGAGCGCTTCATCTCTGCTGTGATTTAGGGCTCCAACAGCAGGTCCTCCCACTGAAGCCTCCTTGAAAAAGAATTTTTCATGCTTTGCCCAGATTCTTATGGAAGTTCAGCAATTCTTCTGTGGTCAGCAGCATCCTCATGCTCGGTTGAAAGAAAAAACAAGGACCGATGTCTCAATACTCAGTGGAACTTCTGGCAAGGCTGCAGATCAGATTCAGTGGTGTGTTTCTGACTGCTTCGTGCTCCCTAGCGATGCAAAGCAGCTGTAAAGCTCTTCTAGTCAGTTGCTCAGCCGGGAGTTACAGCTGCTTTGCATCACTAGAGTGGTGCAGAGCACGTCTGTGTTTGGTGTTCCCATACAGCTTTTTCAACAAGGCAACTCACCTGGTATGCACACACCAAGGAATGCATGCAGCAGTCTCCGTGGGATCTGGAGAAAATATATAGGTGAGTGAGAGCTGCAATGGTGCAATCCAGTCATAGCCTAATTGCAGCCTAGGCTCTTAAACTGTGGGGTTTTATACTGAATTGTGGCATTTGTCTTTTCTTCTATTAGGTCTGTTCTCTTTGAGCAATGCTATGCTTGCAGTGGTGCATTATTTATATTTTGCATCATTAAATTTTTGCACCTTTTCCCATTTTTTCCCAGATTTCCCCTATTTTCGTTCAACCCACCAACGCAACAGCATGCATCTTCAGGCACGCTCCTCAACTGCGCTTTACGTGGCCGCACACGCTGCGCTGCCAGGGTGGCGGGTGCCCTTCTAGGGGGGTCATGCAGTGCCCGACAGGAGCTGGGGGAGCTCTGGCAGCGAAGGGAAAGGCCGGGGACAGTCTCCCCGTTTTCCGCCGGTGTAAAGGGCCCTCGCTCGCTGGCTCCGCTACCCCGGCGCTGTGCACAGCTCATCGGTCCCGGACAAAGCCCCCCGCCGAGGTGTGTTACACAGCTCTGCTG
>NW_010515109.1:0-1311 GCF_000687285.1 Phaethon lepturus | reverse complement strand
GAGCCGGGGTGACCGGCGCAGCCTTACCCAGCACGGTGAGGTTGATGACGCCGATGTTCTTGCCCGTGCTGGTGACGTCATCCACCACGTTGACGGTGCACATGTACTGGCCCGAGTCGCGCTCCCGGGTGGCGTTGATGAGCACCGAGATGTTGTGGGTGAGGACGGAATACAGGAACTCCACGCGGGGCTTCAGCTCTGTCTCCTCCACCTTCACCACCCCGTCCAGGTAGGTCAGGATCTGCACGGGGGAAAATGCCCGCTCGGTTGCTTCCAGATGGTGTTGCAGGAGAGGAGACACCCCCGAATCCCAAATTTTGCGGAGTAGCTGCAGGAATCCCCTCCATTCTCATCTGCCCTGAGCATCCACGGCATGGGAACCGCGGGCATCTCCCCACCGTGGGCACCACAAGTACCCCCCCAGTGATGGGCACCATGAGCAACTGCCCCATCATGAGCATCTCCCCACTGTGGCCACCACAAGCATCTTGCCCGATGTCAGCACCACCAGCATCTTGCCATCGTGGGCACCATGAGCATCACTCTATCATGGGCATCTCCCCACCACGGACATCTCCCCACCATGGGCACTTTCCTATTGTGGGCACAATGAGCACCTTCCCCATGGTGGGCACCTCCCCATGGTGGGCACCAAAAGTACTTCCCTTTTGCAGGCACCGTGGGCATGCCCCCAGCGTGGGCATCTCCCCACCCTGGGCACCTTCCCACTGTAGGCATCATGAGTACCTTCCCATTGTGGGCACCACAAGCACCGCCCCATTGCAGGCACCACAGGCGTGACCTCATCGTGGGCATCTTACACATCACCGTGAGCATCCCTCCATCAAGGGTACCCCCCTATTGTGGGCACCATGAGCTTGATCCCATCATGGGCAGCTCCCCATCATGGGCAACTTCCCATCATGGGCACCATGGGCACCTCCCCATGGTGGGCACCTCCCTATGGTGGGCATCATGAGCTTCCCCCTTTTATGGGCCCCTCCTCATTGTGGGCACCACAAGGATGTCCCCCATCACGGGCATCTACCCATGATGGGCACCACAAGCACCTTCCTCCCCATGGACACCACCCCATGGTGGGCACCACGAGCTTGCCCCCATCATGGGCACCACCTCATCATGGACACCATGAGCATCCCCTCGTGGTGGGCACGGTGGACACCGCAAGCACGCCCCCACCTTGGCCACCTCCCCGCTTGTCCCCCGCCGCCTCCCGCCAGGTCCCCTCCCCACCCCTCACCTGGAAGGGGTCGGCATCTTCCTTATCCAGCAGCCAGGTGACATAGGGCT
>NW_010515108.1:0-4764 GCF_000687285.1 Phaethon lepturus | reverse complement strand
CAGCAGGGTAGGCTCCCAAAGCGGGGGTGCTGTCGGGAGCGTCTCATGTACGGTCTGCATGATGAAATGTCCTTTTTCAGCGTCAAGCAGGAGGCCGGCGCGGGTCCCAGGCACTAGCGGAGTGGCGTTTGCCTGTGGCATAAACAAGATTTGCAGATGCCTGGGCTGAGCCAAGTGCTGCACCTCCGAGCGCAGCATCCGCAGCGGAGCGCTCCCCTGCCTGCTTTTTCTGTTCATGTGGATAATACTCGATCGATACAGCAAATGCTGACCTTACGGGAGCTGCGGGTGGATCCCAGTTCTCCCGTAGTATTAACAAAATAATAATTGTAAAAAATGAAAATCTTTCTCTTTGCGTATACGTCCACATAGATAATTATACACGTCATTAGTAAGGTGGATGCTAACACCTATAAAGTTTGCTGAAAGGGAGTAAGCAGCAGAGGTGAGGCAAGGCACAGGTGAAGACATTTTGCCCACTTCAGTATGTGGTTTTGTTTTTTTTTTTTTACTAGGTTTGTCTTTTCATCTGCCTCCGTGCAGTGAGTTATGCACTTTTTAAAATTTACAGCTACCGCGTGGTACAAGACCGTGGCCTTGGTTGCTGATGACCTTGACAGAGCCTTAAGTGCCGGGGTTTAAGTTTCCGTGCTGGGTGTCTGCCTTGGGCTGATTTGCGATTTTTCTATGCATACATGTTTGATTTCAGCTAAAACTGACCATTTCCAAGAGGGAGATTAGGTGAAAATATATTGCGTTGCCCGCACAAAATAATTTGGAAATCTCTTTATTTCCATGGGAACTGCTGTTTTCTTCTTGCTTTGAAGCAAGGGCTTGAAATTTAGAAGGGCTTCAGGAGTCGGGTTTTGCCTTTTGCTGCCCAGGGAGCATTTGTCCAGAGGCATTTGGGCCATGAGCTTAAGGAAACTCTCGGCTGTGTGTGATCAGCAGGGGTTTGGGATGTCTCCCCCGTCCCGCTCAGGCATCGCCCCGGCTCGCAGCAGCGAGGAGGAGCAGCGCGTTGGGTGCCTGGGGCAGGGCACTGCTGGTTACTGACGTCCTCCCCTTTCCTTCTTGCGTGCAATGAAAACTCTACACATCGAGCCCCTACTAGGAGGTGTTTCTGTTTCCTCCTGTGGTTTAATGGCATTCGTCAGAGAACTTGCATCATTGCTGATAGCCTGGCTGGGGACTCTGGCAGTGCTGGGGTGGGCAAGGAGCTTCCCAGAGTCAAGGAAATGTGTTTGAAAGTCCGAGCACCTTTTGAAGGGCTTTGTTGAATGGCTGATGTGGCGGTGGGTGGGAGGTTTCACGGGGGAAGGACGGCTTGCTGGAACAGAGGCAGTGCTGGAGTCCTCTCTCCACTCGTCCCAGTCAGCTGGTGAGATCAAACTAGTCCAAGTAGGTTTATAGCACCATTGCTGTTACAGCTCCATTGCTCTTCGGTTGAAACGCCCACAACATGAGTTGAAGAGATGTAAAGAGACAGAGAAGCAGTGACCTTGGCAGTGGCTTCCCTGGACGTCTCTGGAACCTGATCTTATTTTGATCGATGCCGTCTGCCCACATTTCCCTTGTGCTCTGCAGCAGCGCAGACACCGGAGTGTGGTCAAAGCGGTGGTCCCTGCACTGCTGTGTTCAGATGAAGCTGGAGGAGATTCTCCACTGCAGGACTGTGGCGGAAACCTCCACCAGTGTCAGTGGCTGGCCAGAGCCAACAGCAAAGAGCTTCTACCCTTTGTGGGGCTTTCTGCTGGCAAAATGCCCCCGACATCAAGGGCAGGATGTTCTTGAGGGCGTGTGATGGGAGAGAAGAGAGACGTGACGACCCTGGCTGCTTCCCTCCAGTGAACGTCCTGGAGCTAAAGGAGCGGAGCGCTGCGCATCGCCCAGTGAGAGTGCCAGGCTGTCATGGCCTTCCTCCTCCTCACTGCTCTGTGGTGCCATCAAAATATTCGTGCTTGCTCTCACCCCATGGGATACTTCTTGCTGCCCAGCAGAGACCTGGAGCCCACCAAGAGGCACAGTCTGAGAGGGCGAGATGCCAGGTCTGCATATTCTGCAAACCTCCATGTCCCCTGGACCGGGCTGCAGGAAGGTGAGCCAGGCAGCTACCCTGAGAGGCACCGGGAGGAGCGGGGTGCCCTGCTTCCCCCTCCCTCCCACGGCCAGCACCGGCCCAAGGAGCAGCACTGAGACCTGGAAGACTCGGTGCATCTGGGAGCACCTCCGCCCTGCACTGCCCACCTTCAGCAGGGATGCCGGGGCTGCAGAGCAGCCATGGCCAGTGGTGGGCAGGAAGGGCGCAGGCGAAGTCCCTCCTGTTTGTCCTCTGTTCTTCCTCCTGCCTTCAGTGTCCCCTTGGCCGGGGCACTGGGAGCGAGGACATGAGCGTGCCCAGCCCCTGCTGGTGGCCCTGGGGAGTGCTGGGCCGGCTCCAGCCACTGCCCAAGCTCGGCTGGCTGGGTTATCACGGGCCAGAAGGCAAGCAGGGGCAAAGAGAGGGCAAAGCTCCTCTTTCATCCCTCCTGTCCTCCATCCTTCAAGCTACTTACTCTCAGCTCGCTCTGAGGATGTGCTGATGACAATGGAGCACGTGTCTTTCCTCCCCCCGGAGCAGGCTAGCTGCTCGCACAGACGATGGCAAAGTGGTGGTGGCAGCTTCGGAGGGAGCTGCACAAACCAGTGGTGTTTTTCCTCCTGGGTCCAGCTGATCTCCAAGCCCCTGCTGCTCGCTCTCTCGCTCCACTGGCTGTATTTCAGCTGAAGTGCAAAGTGTAGCTGGTGTTGATGTCTTCTGTTGGTGGTTCTTGGTCAGGTCTTGGGGTCAAGGTTGTCTCACACTCACTGTTCTAAGGCACAGCGTGATGGAGCCGTGCCCTGGCTGTGTACTTGGAGCCCTTTTACGCATTTATACCAACCCTGAATCACCAGGGTGGACGGTGTAAAGGGCCCACAACAGGGTGAAATGCATCCACCGTACCTCCATCGCTGCCTGTCTGTCGGGGCAGTGGGGAGCCCACCCTCGTCCGTGCAGACTGGGCTCGCCATTGCGGCTCTCCAGCCCCTGGGCCAGGAGCTGGAGCATCCAAGTGTGTCACTGGTGCTGTGACCTCCCACCTTTGGTGTTGACATTGCCCTCAAAGGGCAGAGCAGGTGAAAAAGAGCATACCTGAGAAACCCAGTACCCCAGGAGCCTGGTGCTGTTGCTCCAAGACCCCGTGCTCCCACAGCAGTAGATGGCCTTGTGGGGCATCATCGGGGCTCTGCTGCTGGCTTTGAAATCACAGCTGTGCCTTGGAGAGGAGCCCTTGACTCTGTTGGATAAACATTGTCCGTGCGACCACCCAGTTCAGCCCGGAGGGAAGGAAACCTCCGTATGTGAAGATCAGAGATGTGCCTGGAGGAGACCGGTCCTAGGCTTGAGCAGGACTAGGAGAAACGTGAGCCTGAGGAGGAGGGACAGAGGAATTGAGGCAGAGGCTGGAGAAGTCAAACAGAGATTCATTTCTGAGGGAAGAGTTTGGCCATACCCCTTGAATCCCATTCAGGAGGGCAGATATCTGGGCCCTTCCCGTTGCCTTGTATCTCAGGGCTGGTTCTCCTGATGTCCTCTGCCCATCTTGGGCTTGGCAGGAGGAGGGTGAGGTTTTTCAAGATGCTTTGGGCACCGGGTGAGAGGCGTCCCCGCGGCCAAGGGCTCACTTTGGCCCCTGTCAGACCCAAAGGCAGAGCTGCTGGAGGGCAGCGACCCGCCCTGCGCATACACAGCTTCCCCGAAGCAGCCCCTGAAGGCCTGGGGAGCCGGTGCCAGGGATTTCTTTTTTCCACCGCCAAAGCTGAAAGGGAGCCAGGGCGAATGGGGACAGCGTTTGTATTGTTGAGGCGAGGTTTTTTGTTTTGGTCTGGGGTGTGGGTTTTATTTTTTTTTTTTAATTTGTTTTTGCTTTGTTTTAATATCTCCTAATTGGCCCTCGTCCTCCTCCTTGCGCACTTGAGCATCCTGCTGCAGCCCTAGCCCACATCCGACTCACGTTACCAGGGGAAGAATAGCCGCATTGTAACGCCCCGGTTGTGCTATAATGGGGAGCTTTGTAGCCGAGGTGTGAAAGCGGAGCCGGCTCCCCAGGACGGGACTCTCGCTGCAGTGCGAAGGCTTTTATTTCCCCTGCTGCCAGGTTTTACAGTGTCCTCTGCTGCTCCCTCGGATCCCATAAATAACAGAAACCAGGATGCTGCCCACCCTGGGTCCCTTCCAGCACCCTGACCTTTCCGGCAAACCGCTGATGTGCCTTCCCGGGATGAAGTGCTGGTGATCTTGCTCCCCGGGGACAGGCAGCCGGAGGCAGGCAGGGTGTGAGCAGCACAAGATGAGATCACCTGCCAACAGCAGCAGGGAAACTTCATCCTCCTTTGCTGTGAACCCGGAGCAGACTTTCAGACGCGAACTGCATTATCCTGGAAAGAGTCTCTGGCCTGGGAAATCCTTAGTTTTCCTCCTTTTTTTTTTTTCCCCCCTCCCCTCCTCCTCCCGGGGATGTCTAGACTAAGGAGCAGCGTTTGTCTCCTGTGAACGGCACCGAGCATTACTGTACAGGCGTGAAAAGCCTTTCCTCCAGCCACCCTATCATCATGGTATCATCCCGTGCAGGCTGTGAAATCCGGGCTGGAGCCTACATCCCGTAGTCTTCTTTCCCTTGATGAACAGTCAGCATTGCTATTGCTGTCTACCGACTGCTGGCAGCGCGGCAGCGGCCGGGAGCT
>NW_010515107.1:383-4089 GCF_000687285.1 Phaethon lepturus | reverse complement strand
TTGTCCGTGCAGTCAGTAGGATGCTGTGCCTCGGCAGAATCCGGCCTCAGCGCCCATCTATGGCCTTTTTTATTTTTTTCCAATATAAGCAGTATTTTCTTCTGATGCTTGCACTACTTTTCCCACAACAAGCATCTAAGGCTGTTTATTGATACATTTCTTTTCCCCTGTGTGCACTGGGTTCGGTGGGCTTGCACAAACCCGCCAGGTGATCTGCTGGAGGAGGGAAGTGAGCTCCCAGGCTCCCAGGCTGAACTCTGGGCTGGTGCAAGCCCAGGGCGATGGCCCCGGCTCCAGCAGGTTACGGGGGACGGACGCCGCGTGGCCGGGCGTTCCCAACGGGCCGTTGACTGGGCTTGTATAAACGCCAGCCTTAATTTCCGCACAAACACTTCTGTCAAAACAGAAACCTGAATACTGAATAATTGTTAGGGAAAAAAGTTTATTCCTCCATTTTATTTTGATTTTAATTACAAAAGGTTATAATTTTTCATACAATTTAAAGAGACACGAGACAGGAAAAGGTCAAAACACAGGGGGCCTTGAACCTCTCTAATCCCATAATGGAGAGCAATACAAGGCTCCGATATTTGAACAATCAACATGGACTTTTGCTATGAAGACCAACATGTGATGGAAGAAGGTAAGAGGCTTTTAGATCTATTAGAAAACTGGTGTGCTGGGAATGGAGGGAAATGATGATGGGAAAATTAAAATTCAGCTCCAGCAGAAGGTTGCAGTGTTCAACTTGCAGCTCAGTGCATCGATCTGTTCCAGCATTTGACTTTCAACCATGACAAAACTGTGGGCAAATTAATTGTTCTCCAGGATATTAGGCATCAGAGTCTATTAATCCTCTCTGGAGTCGGATGCTCCATGAATACTAATGAAAACTGAGAGCTGCAGTCATGTCTTTCCTGGTCTGACTCAATGCTGTTGCTGCTGCCGCTTCCATGGGGGGCAGGGGCGGGAGGGAAGCCCTGAGTGCCAGTCAGCCATTTGCTGCTTTTATTCAGATTTAAGGCTGATTACAATTGGAAAGAATAGCGTAATATGGCAAATCCTCCTCCCGAGCCGGGGAGGGTCTGAAAATCAGAAAGCGAGAGGCAATGTTATGTGTTTTCCACAAGGAAAAAAGTGAAAGGCGTAAGTTATTTATGCAAATTCGAGATCTGTATTCAGACATGTTTTAAGGAAGATCTCAGGAAATAATTTCTTAATTACACATATATATTGCACTTACTTTGCCTGCATCCAGGCTTTTTTCTCCCAGACTAAAGCATGTGGAATAAGTCGCTCGTTTCTGGTTATTGTTTTACAAACATACGAAATTTCTCTGGGCTCTTTATTTCCCTTTCCAAGAGCCCTCCCCCTCCTCTCCCCAAAAACCTCACAATGCTCTTCAGGGGAAGGAGCCCGGCTCCGGGAGCCTCTGCAGATTAATACTTAGCACTAATCTGCATATTCTATAAAGGAAATGGAGGCTGCAGGAAAGGGATATTGAAGATGTTTTACCTTCACTAATGCTGCACATTTAAGTAATCCTCTGGAATTCCAGCACAGCTTTAATCGTCCAAACCCAAGTCAAGACCATATTCTGTATAATTAATCCACAGAGCATAATGTTGCCTGGTGAAAGTGAATACTCTTCCAAATATTTGTCCAGCGAGTGTATCAGAGCTCATCCAACATGTGTTGCTCCAACTTCTCATTTTGTTTCAGAATCAGGTTGCACTAAAGCAGCAAAGTGAAAGCAGCAATACTGGGGTTTAAAACAAGCAGCTCTCCATTGATGACCTACTGTTACATTCTCATCTAAATGCATGGAAGTTCCCTGTGGATCAAGATGAGAATATATTATATTCACTATGCTGTATCCTTTTGTTTCCCCTTTCCCCTTGCAGTTGCACATAACTCTGCATTTACAGCTTACGGATTGCTGCAATGATGGTATTTGCAGTGGAACAGCAGGGCTGAAAAATTTGGGTAATGAGGGACCCCTGAACAGGTTGCCAGGCAGTTTGTTTGCTCAGTGGGGTAATGGGTAACATGCGAATCGCTGCAGAGGGCTTGCCCTGTGCCGAAACCCGCAGGCATCAAAGAGCTACTCAAATTCTCCAAGCCATATCATTTTGGAAAGTCCGTGTGCGAGGAGAACATGTGGAAGCGCCGAGCTCTTACGCAGTGAACCGGGACTACCCAGGAGTAAGCTTTTCTGAGGCTCCCATTTTCACCGGAATGGAAATACTGCAATGCAAAGAGAGCAAAGCTATTAGTCTGCACTCTAACTGAGAAGATATTTATGTCTGTGCAAACACAGCACGCGCCTTCCGCATGATTTGGAGCTAAATGCAGTGTTACTTAATTAATGCATATGTAACACACAAGGCTATTACACCTATTAGAGCTCTTGGACAATTAAAATTCCAGTGGTCCTCTCTACCAAGGGGTATCCATGACAAAGGGCTGAAAATCTTCTCTGTCCATAAGCAACTGGCAAGGGCTGGCCAAGACCAAAAAAACCCCCAACAGCCAGAAAACCGTTTTCAGGTTTGCCTCAATTTATAAAAGTAAATGTGAGAGTCTTACTACCCAGCGTGGGTCAGAGCGTGAGGCATTTGCCCTGGGGAGCTGGTGAAAGCACGTTCTTCCTCCGGTCTCTTTACACTTCCTCTGACCCTTCTGAGTGTCCAGAGGAACTGCAGCAGGACTGAGAGGACGATGGTTGGCGCAATGGCAGGACGATTCACTGCAGGCTTTACATCATCAATAGTCCTGTAAATCCCAGCTGGGTTCTCTGGGGGAGAGCAGAGGAGCGGTGGCTCCCCCACTTCCAAACAACCACGTTCCCTACGTCCCTGGACATGGCCTTTCAAATTTAGACCAAGTGCCACTTCCATTAGTCGCACAAAGGCTGCCGTTCCAGATGTGGATGTGGATGCCGCTGTAATTACACTGCTAAGCTTTCAAGGGACAGCTTGCAAGGTCTTTGCCCTTGCATCCCCTACATCTCTGTGCTTCCTGGATTTGACCAGCACCAGAGCAGGAAGAAAGCAGGAATCAGTGAAACTCTGCAGGAAAACTTATTCTTGAGATGTTTCCAGCTCAGGTTTGGTCCTCAGAGGCTGAAGCTTACCAGAGCATCAGTGCTGCTCTGGGCGATACCTTCTGCTCACACATCACAGCCGTTGCCACCAGTGACCGTGGGGACACGCCGGCTCCGTGCTGTGCTGCTGGGGTAACTGCGGGGGTAACCCCGCCAGCCCCTGCTTATGGTGTGCATGGTGTGGATGCAACGTGTGGCCGGGACGTGACTACTTGGTACCTCCCCTGTGCTGACCTGCAGGACGTGTTCGGTCTGTGGGTTAGCTCAGTTCTGCTGGCCCTGTGCAGAGATCGCTCCTCTATTGCCTTTAAAATGCTGAGGAGGAGGTATTAGCGCTTGACATCTGGCTGCACGAGGCACTGCCCAGTGACGGGCTGCCTCTGCCCTGCAGGTTTCCAGCCCCACAGCGGAGGCATTAAGGGGTGGGCAGGTCTGGATCAGCTCCGTGGGTCAGGGCAGGCTGCATGGTGTGAGCGGCTGGGGTGAGCGGGAGCGGTTCTCGGGGGCACAGGCAAGGCAGGCATGAGGGGGGCAAGCACCATGCGCTGACGTGGACACGGCGCTGGTTCGGGCGGCTAGCCGCGGGCCGCGGGAGGGCGC
>NW_010515107.1:0-367 GCF_000687285.1 Phaethon lepturus | reverse complement strand
CATCCTCCTCCTCCTCCCAGCAGCTCGGCATGTTTACAGTGATAGGCACGGGAGTGCCAGGAGCGGGGGCACAGGTCTGTCCATCTCCGCTGCCCTCCTTGCTCGCCGGCGGTTTTGCTCACGCTGCCTCAGTTGGGCTGGAGCCGTGGCGCAGCAGGAGGAGAAACATTTAAAAGTGCTGTGGGAAGCAAGGGCCGGGAGATGCGTTTGCTCTTCTGGTGCGTCCTGCGGTGGCTGGGCTGGTGTTCCTGTGCCCTTGGCATGTGGTAAGTGTAGAAGAGAAAGTGGCTGTTGCTCTCCCACCCCAAAGGCAGCCTGGCTCTCTGCGCACAGCCAGCTTTCCAGGGCAGACCGAGACATAATAAGT
>NW_010515106.1:0-9899 GCF_000687285.1 Phaethon lepturus | reverse complement strand
CCTGCCCTAGGTGATCCTGCCTTGGCAGGGACCTTCAGAGGTCCCTTCCAACCCTTAGCATTCTGTGATTCTGTGATTCATGACCACTGACTGGAAGCTTTCCATGGGGAGGTATTTTGTGCCGGAAACATCCTTTAAGAAAAATCAAATATTCTTCAGGATGTAGAAAAACTACAAAAGCAAAAACAGTCCTTCTTCAACAGCCCACCCAAGTCTAGACAATTTTCCTCTCTCTCTGATCATGCAGACATCTCTCTGCTCAGCTGCCGCAGCTGAGCTCCCCCCAGCCTCCTCCACCTCCTCCTGAGCCAGGCAGGGGAAGGGAGGCTTCACAGTCCCCCTCCTAATGGCACTGGGGCTGGAAGGGCCTTGTCATCATCAGTTTGTGCCTGTGGGAAAAGTTTCAAAATTAAACCTAGGCATCCAGGAAGCCAAAATTGTATTTCTGTCCCCTGGTAACTAAATTATTCCTAAAAAAAGAAAAAAAAAAAGAAAGAAAAAAATCTAATACCCATTCAAGAAGAAAATTTTCTAAAAAACCACACCAAAATCCAAATGCATTTTTCCCCACATGAGGGGTTGTTAGATACTAATCAGCTTTGTTTTAGACTTCAGAAGGAAATGAAATCTGAGTCCTGCAGACAAAAGCCTCCTTTGCTGCACACCTCTTATTCATCCCCAAGGCCATTCCATCCTGCGCACAGACTGAGGCAAAATCCTGTGGATAAGGTGGTATATAATCATATAATTAATGACTCCTGAACACACAAACCTCAGGGGTCTAACTGAGGCTATATGGGGCACCTCCAAGTGTAGCCTTTCTCAGCCTGTGAATGTGCAGCTTTGCAAGGTTAATATTAGTAGTTTGGGACAGCTATTCTATTTTCATTTTTCTTAAAAGAAGAAAACAACGCAGCCAGAATATCTCCAACAGATATTCATCTGTAATTACACTGGACCACAGCAGAGATGGAGCTTACAGCACTGCAGCTCTGTGCTTCAGTTAATGGAGTGACTGGCAGCAACTGGTGTCACCTCCAGGGTCGGCATCCCCCTTCCCCACCCAGCCACAGACAGGCTACCAGCTCCCCCCCACCAGTTCCCCCATGGCTGCCCCTGACCAGCTCCCAGACCCACCTCTCTCCTTCACTGCACACCGTTCATCGTTGTCCCTACGTCCTGACTCTCGGGCATCCAAGAAGGCCGGGCAGCTGAAAGATAGTCCTCTGACCAATGGTTCTCTTTTAAAGTCTTAAAAAGTTTGCTTCAGTTGCTAGAAAGTGAAGGCTCTCCATGTTGCCAAAAATATGAAAGGGAATATGCCTAAAAGGTCTCTTTCTTACCTTTAACTTCACATCAGTTATATGTCATTTGTCTTCAGCAGTACTAATCCTGGCTTACCCTCAGATAAAAAGAGACCAGAATTGGGCCAGTGTTTTAATTTGTGTGATACACAGACTCTAAAAGGAGATTGACAACTCAGAGTCTAATTTTTGAGCAACTGAAATTAATTTTAAAGACTTTCAGTAGCTCCTGAGTGCCCCTCACTCCCGCACTGCTGGGAAGGACCCAATAAAAGCCAACACACTACTCTGAGGAAAAAGTCAAAGGGAAATTAGTCTAGATGCTACGCCTAACACAAAAATGTTAATGAAGCAGTGCAGCTGCTGCTGCAACTGAAAGAATCTTGTCTTTTATCTGCAGCAATATGGAAAACTATGTCAGAAAGAAAATCTGACTTTCAAGTTGATTGTGACCTTTTTAATTTATGACCTGGTTTTAAAATTATAGCCCGTACTGAAAGCATCTGATCTTATCCATCAGGAGAACTGGGGGCTGCGTTCTCCTCCGGTTACTGCTGTACAAAATGATAAAATTCAGTGGGAAGCACCAGCGTGGGTAGGGAGAGAGTTTAACTCCAGACCTTCTAAGCAAACCATAACCTAGCAAACTCCAAAATCCAAACAGCCGCAGTGGATCACAAGATGTTGGACTGAGCCACCTTTTTGCCTCACTGCTGACACGCTCTTAGCAGTGGCCAACAATCAGAGGAGAGGAACATACACTGTGGATATGACTGCCCAAACATGACTGCCATCTTCTCCTTCAGATAATGCATTTGTTTTCAGTTTCATGCCCCTGCCTGTTCTCCATTTCTCCGGTCAGCCACGATGCCAGCCTCCCTCATATGCTGCTTTCCACGCCTGGGAAGGACTCCCGAGGGCTCTCATTACTATATATCAGAAGTCCTTTAAAGTCCTGTGCAAGGCTCGACGCCTACAGAGGACTCATCTGGTCAGGCTGCTGATGGGGTGGTACGGTGCTGTCAACCTGCTTCCTTCTACTTGTCTCTCTGTTTCCTACAGTCCCTTATAATACAAGCTTGTAGAGTCCATACCTGGCACCCGCACAGCAGCCGGCGAAGCGAGGACCTGCTCCCTACCTGGGCTTCCTCGCTTGCTGCCACAAGCCCGGAGCAAGCCCAGCTGCACTGCTTCGCCCAGCGAGGTGGCTGTGAGAAGCTACAGCCTGGGACGCAGCTGCATCTCTCCCCGGGAGGACTCTGCAAGAAGCACAAGCCCGTGCAGTTTATTAATTATCCACGGCTGGGGTGAATGACCTGGTGTCTTGTTTTTGCCTTCGTGTAGTATTTGAAATAGACAGGGATTTCCATTCTCCTTGTTTGTCAGCGCTCAGAGGAGTTTAGTACAAACTGTCCGGTTCAAGTGGTACTGGGGAAACCTGGGAGTTTAAAAAAGCAGCTTTGGCAGCAACACGAAAAAGAATACCCAAATGTATCAAAGTTAGGCATAAATCCATTAAGCATCCTGTTCTTTCTCAAGCATACTTTGTCCCTTGCTCTGTTTACTGAGTTTATCTGTTCCATAAAAGAGCTTTCTCTATTGTAGGGCATGACTATTACAGAAGTCTTAATGACTCTTCTTTGTTCTTGAAAAAAAATACAAAATTAGTTTCATTTTCAGGGACAATCATCCTTTTATCTGCAACTGCAAATGATTATAAAGTTATTGGACTGCACTACATAGCAGGAGAGAGAAGGAAAAAGGCCAGACTTAGTCTTCTGCTTTCTATTCACAACTTCTGTGCGGCTGCCATAAAAACGTCCTCGAAAAATGTCCTTTACAGTGACACGGGATGGAAAGTACCTTCAACCCTGTGTCATTGGAAAGGCATGATACAAATCTAGTAGCCAGACTTCTAAACTATTACTACTTTAACATCTGGCTTGGTCAAACTTATTCTAGACAATATTAAAATTTATCCTGTGTGATCTATATCCAAAAGAGATTAAAAAAAAAACCAAACAAAAAAAACCCGACAAACCCACAACGAAAATAGTTCCAGGTGATTGAAACGTGATTTTTTACATATATGGCTTTGCTAAAGAAGTCAAACATTATAATCACCCATAGTCAAACATCTTTAGTTCAAAGTTCACACAATACTACAGATACACAGCAGTGCTTGTAAAAATTCATAAGCTGGTTAACTCATGGCCAGGGTTTTCAAAACTAGGCATCTAAATTCACATTCAGACGTTTGAGTGAGTTCCCTGATTTCCAACACCCATTGCAACACCACCACCACTAGCAGTTCCTGCTGGTTCTTTTGCACTCTCTTCTCAGGATGAAGAACTCATCACAAGAACATTCTGCCTTGCCAGACTTGTTAAGTCTGGTTGCACATTCTTTTCACAGAATATACGTTATGTATTCAACAAATCTGGCAGTGATGAAAAATGTCCCTATACTCATATCCAGGAGTCTGGGAGGGGAAAAAAAAAAAAACAAAAAAAAAACCCCAATGATAAATGTATTCACGTGAAAACATTTATATCAGAAAATCTGCCAAGAAAATGTTACTTAATAGGGTTTTTTAGAGTACAATTTGAACTTTCAGGCCATCAGTGATAGCAGGGGAAGCCTGCTTAGATGTTTCATCAAAAAATTCTATGCTAATTTAACTTTCTAATACAAATACAATCATTTTTAAATGGGGCTACAAGCTCTGATGCTTTAGTAGTACTGACCTGTCATTGTAAATATACATAACAGTTTGAAAATCAATAGATGTATGAGACACATTCAACACACAAGTTCAGAAAAGCAGCCTTTGCTCTGATACATACGCTGCTACCTTCATCACTGAGTACACATGTATGCCTAAAATACTCATGCGTGCTCAAATCACAGATTACATTCCCAACATGAGTCATATCTTCTGCATGTGAAAAAGTTACCCAAAAGTAGGCCCACCTCCAACTTGGCTCCTTTTAAACAAGCAAAAAACAAAGTACTCGTTCTTGACATCCAGATCTGCCAGCGGTTGAATATCTTCAGCGTCTAGTGACTTCCCTGTCCTACCAGAAAACTTCCATAGCCTTTCCCATGTAAAGCCACAGGTCTACAAAACCCCTCCACAACACATCGTTGTAATAAATCCTATGATGGCAATGGGATGTTTGCCTTCCCGCTCCAGACTAGAAAGATGCTTTGCTTAATTTATTTACCCTTTCCAATGAGCTCCTACCACTTCCATTTGACTAAATGAAAGCTGTTGAACTGGAGAAAGGGAGAAATTAAATTTCACCAAATTGCCAAACTCAAAGCCAGCCTTGCAGGTTTCTGAACTGGCTCCCAAACCAGATATGCATTTTCTGAGCTAGGAGCTAGCAACATCCTGCAGAAGTAGGTACTCTTACAGCATTTTGAGCTTAAAATATTCAAAAAACACAAGTACAACCTTCGATCTCAAATCTTACAAAACCAGTCTACAAGCTTGGAGTGAGGTAGAATCCAGGTCCCCTCTGGTGGGTCTAACCCTTAGCTTCTAACATGGGCAACTAAACCCAGTTCCAAATGTACTTGGGGATCAGAACTTGAACCCGACTTTTCTTTTCTCTTCTACTGTGACTTGGTCATGGGTATGTTTGTGCATCATGCTTCCTCGGAGTGAAGTGCTGTAATGCTGCTCAGCCTCCTGATGCAAGTTTGCTACTTATTCAAATGACAGATCACAAGAGAAGTTTGTCCATCTTCTGGAAAAAAGGACTTCAGCCGGACCTATATTCTGTCATTAAGGCTAAAGGTCTAACGCTAAAGCTAAGGCCTAAGGATGACTGTAGGGAATGGATGCAAGAGCTGGAACAGTTTTCAATAAGCAGTAGTAATGAGGATTAGTGAGCCATTCTGACAGGCTAATTACATTACAAGCTTTCATAGAGTCATCAACTATAGTCTCTCAAAAAACCCATATGCAGAGAGGGATATGCAGGTCTTTTATACCTACATATAAAATACACGTGTGTGCACCACACACACACACACACATATATATATGCATTTATATTTAACACCTTAATACACTTTTTGTGGTTCCAATGCATACATTCCCTATCACAGAAATGAAATTTCTTACTGTCAGGTCTTGGGGTAACTTGTTTCTTTGGTTCTTCAAAAAAAAAATCAAGGTGGAGGGGGAAGAGCTGTAGATAGCTATCGGTGCCTCATTTGCCCTTACAGCAGACAAGGTTTCAAAGTATGGAAAAGCCAGGAAAAGGGGTGGAGAACACTATTATTGATGGCAGCGCTGGACCCCCACCAGGAGGGATGTAGGAGATGACAGAGCAGAGCTATGCTGGGGGAGGAAGGACACAGCGCTCTCATCTTCAAGTGGCATCAAAGGAGACCACACTGTGCACTCCCCCAGGATTCCCAGCATCTGAGTTCACCCTGACCACAATGCCTCTGTCTGGGGACCGCTGACAACATACAGCTGCTTCCTCCCCAGACACAGATGAAAGCCTCACTTCTGAAAAAGGAAAGAATTACGACCTTTTCATTATTTTACATCTGTGGACCTGCAGATAGAAAGAGGAGGCAAGAGCAGGCATTGATCATCTACCCTTTTCTGCAACTCTCACTGCTGTCTGGTTATTTTTTATTTATGCTGTAATACATGGAAGGCAGCATCGCCCTCTTCCTCCCTCACCGATCTGGAGAGCATCAGTTGTCATCACAATAATGATGGCTAACTCCAAGTCACTGCCTACCCTGCAAGCTCTACCTCCAACAGGGCAGAGAGCAATCACCGATTGCCCACCCGGCTGGAGGCCCTGCCATAGGAAAAAGCAGCAGCTTGTTGTGAGCCGTTGTTATCAACCAGCGTTATTATCGATAATTCCCTCTGCCTCGTACAGTGACCTTAGTCCATGGTAGACACTGGGGCTATTCTCTTTTTGTGCCAGCTTAGTAATGTACAGTACTGAAGACAACTGAAAATGGAGAAAATAAAGTTGCCTGCAACTTCCAGACTGGAAAGGAACTTGACAAAATTGCCGGAAATAATTACACCACTTCCCTTTATTGCCCAATAAAGGTACTGAAATAAAATCATTCAGAATGAGATCTTCCATACTGTTGCATGCAGCAAGCCCAGAGAGACCAGAGGCCTACAATCTGCTCCTATGGGTGGCACAAAGAAAATCGCTAACTGCTGGAAAGGATTATTCAAAAATAATCAAGACTTCTGCTGCCCATGCAAAAGAATTCACTTGGAGAAGGAACATTTTCTTTGTAAGATCCAGGTGTCACATCACCCTGATGAATAAGACTGTCCTCTGAATTTGAACAGCTATCAGATGGAGTAATTAGGGATTAAATTAGTTTGTGGTGTAGCCAGTGGTCAAGTCAAAGCAAAATTATTGTGACAAATGGCCTTGGCTCTCTGAAGAATATTAGATCTTTGCAGGGTTTGTGGAAATTGAGATTCTAAGGGGCAAGCATTAGTACGTGTTGGAAAAACTGAGCCCGTACAGTTATATGTGCACAGAAGGACATGAAGGCAGAGCAGAGAGGTAAAGAAATGTGCCATCTCCTAGTACAGATGTGAAAACAATCTTCCTGATGAAAAAAAAAAAAAAAGCTTATTGCAAATGGCAGGAATACCATGAACATAATAAAGCAACTGTTTTGCAAGGGCATAACCCTGTTTTCAAAAACTACAGAGAGGCACACAAAATAAATATAAACAAATTCCTAAATACAGTTACATATATGTAGCTATGGGGCAAGCCATACAGTAAAAAAATGTCATTCCTAACGATACAAAAAGAGAATTCTGTGTCAGAGTAAAAGCTGAACTTCCTGGAGAGCAGTGGCTCCAAACGCAACGCTACCAGAGTCATGATCTAGAGGGACACACATCATGCAATTTTAGAACGGAAATCCCAGCTTGTTTCACAAAGTGGCGTAAAAAGCTGCAAAAAAACCCTGAAGTCTTGGTCTTTGTGCCAAGTCTGCCGCTCTGTTACACACACTGCCCTGCTCTGCAATGCATGGAAAACCGGGAAGCTTTCATGAAAGGCAGGAAGCCGTGTTAGGAGCCAGGCAAGTAAGATTGATTAGCAAACACTGAAGAGACAGGTGTGTCTTAAACCTTGCCTTTTTGTCGAAGGCTTAGATTCAGCACTGCCTAGTACTAGAAACCCAAACTGATGGCCTGGAGGCCAATGTGTCTCACCAAAGAGACTTATCCAGCCTACAGATTGACTCCAAGTAGGAATGCATGCGTAAGATAGGAAAAAAAGGCTGTCCCACCTCTGTTCACCATACCTCCAGCTCCTCTCACCCCTACACCCTGTCGTCTACCAGCTCAGTCAAATCACTGAGTAGAATAATAACCCAGAAAAGAGCATTTTTCACACAGATCAGCTCCCTGATCCATGTCAGCTGCACAGATGCTAGAGCAGGAGTTGGTACACATTCGGAGGAGGGAGAACAAGGCTTTTGTTTTTGGGGGAGTGTCCAGGACTCAGCTCAGGTTCAAGTGACCACCAGCACAAAAAGCCCAAGTGACTTCCTGGAGCACTGAGCTTCTGGAGTACCTCAAAACTTCATCCACCCACACCCCCCTGTGAAATTAGCATGCCCTGCTGCTTCAGGCATGGTAACTGTTCATAATCCTGGCCCTCAGCCTGCAAAAGGTAGCATACCCCTGTTTCACAGAAAAGAAGTAACCTTGAATTACTTTTGGATGGGTCTTGTATAGTTATGACACCAACAGCCTTGCAAAGCATGAAGAAAGACGACTAAATTAGTTCTCAAGGGCTGTGGATAAGATAAAATGCACAAGGCTATGAAACAGGCGCATTAATGGGTAGGAAGCAGGGGCCAGTGCAGTGCTGGGTGCCAGCACCTGAGAAAAGCCGAAATGCAGGGCAGCTGGAAGATAAAGGACAACTAGCAGAGGGAGAAGAGCATCGATGGGACACGGAACAGGGACAAGGGTCCGAACTGGGAGTCCCCTTCTCTAGCAGAGGAAGAACATGTGCGGCAGGGCCAACACGCATCCCCCACCCGTGCATAGCCCTATAGCCTGTAACAAGGCTACACAGCCCCCAGCTTCTTACCGCACCCCAGGGTGCCTCCTCGCTGCCTACCCTCCTCCTGATCCATGGGGTGCTTCCGCTCCCAGCACACTGCTGGGGACCAGCTGGCAAAGGGTGCAGATCAGACCAAAAGGGTGCTGCATGTTCCTTTGGACCAAGACCTGGAACAAGCGCTACCTGGGAGGTTGTTCTTGCACTTGCAGGATGCACCTGCCAGAAGGCAACCTGCACAACTTTTAAAGGGGGCATGGTATAACCTTCCTCAACAGTACAGAGGGAATGAACTCCAAAGTGACAGTGGTGGGGGTTTTCTGCATGTTTGCACATTTGGGAGCCGAGAAACTTACCTTACATTCAGGGCAATACAGTAGTAAAACAAGGGAAAAAAGTCCTTGCTCACTGGGGTTGAACCACAGATGACAAGAGGGTGCATCATTTAGCTGTTGAACAGGCTACAAAAGATATTCTTAAAGGTTTTGATGAGGTGCTTAATGGACCGGAACACACCAAGGATATAACACATCGTAGTGATATAAATCCCAGTCTGCTACCAAAAAAATATATGCAGATGGCATCCAGTCAGCACTGAGAAATACATTAGAAGCCAGTTAAACTGTACTAGGTGGTGAGATTAGCTACTGTGAAGAATACACAGGCATTGAATGGTTTAGCCCTATGATCTCTGTAATAAAACCAAATTAAACAGAGGGAGAAAGTCTTTCAAAAGCTGTGAACGTGTGAGGTTTGCATGAAATATAGGAAATTATACAAAAGAGCTACCAAAATCTCCTGAGATTCCTGATTCATTTTCATCCAAGTTTGGCACAGAATTGATTGCACTAAACAAGAAAAACATCTAAGTGGCTACTAATGCAATCACTCCTTTTAACAAAGCTTTTTCGGAGACAAACAGTAGCAATGCAGTGCCAAGGAACATGCCCACGATGCCAAGGCACCTGTGCTCCGGAGCCTGCTGACTTGCTTACCCGCTGCAGGCTGAAACTGCTTGATTTGTTCCTCTACACCTTTCATGGGGTGTTTTGGTGCTGACAGCCCCCCACAGCCTTGCCTGAGAACCGCACCACAGTGGCACAAAACTTACTGAGAGCCACTAGCTTTGAAGAAATATTCTTTAAAAAAAAAAAAAAAAAAGGCTGCTCGTGGGGGTAAGGTGTTCGTCAAACCTTTGGCCTTTTCTTTCTCCGGTGGGGTCAGTGGCACTTTCAGGTTCTTTTGGGAAAGGCACTGAAGTGTAATGCTCGGGGCGGGGGGGAGAGTAAAGGAAAAGTACTTGTTTAACAATGGCAGGCAGTCAAAGAAACAACGGGGCCATAAATCTACTTCTGTAAAAGCAGGTTTGCCATGTGTTTTTCTTTTTATCCAACTTTTCTCAAAGTACATTTGTTTAGGGATGCTAAGAAAGAAAGAAAACCTACCCCGACCAACCTACGTCCTTTCCGATGAAACAAACCCTTTGGGAACTTCCTTT
>NW_010515105.1:0-7137 GCF_000687285.1 Phaethon lepturus | reverse complement strand
AAAAGACCCTTAAGATCATTGAGTCCAACTGCAAACCGAACACTGCCAAGTGCAACACTAAACCATGTCCCTAAGCACCACATCTATACATCTTTTAAATACCGCCAGGGATGGTGACTCCACCACCTCCCTGGGCAGCCTGTTCCAATGTTTGACCACTCTTTCAGTAAAGAAATTTTTCCTAATATCCGATCTAAACCTCCCCTGGCGCAACTTGAGGCCATTTCCTCTTGTCCTATCACTAGTTACTTGGGAGAAGAGACCAACACCCACCTCACCACAACCCCCTTTCAGGTAGTTGTAGAGAGCGATGAGGTCTCCCCTCAGCCTCCTCTTCTCCAGACTGAACAATCCCAGTTCCCTCAGCCACTCCTCGGAAGACTTGTGCTCCAGACCCCTCACCAGCTTTGTTGCCCTTCTCTGGACACGCTCCAGCACCTCAACATCCTTCTTGTAGTGAGGGGACCAAAAGTGAACACAGGATTCGAGGTGCGGCCTCACCAGGGCCGAGTACAGGGGCACAATCACTTCCCTACTCCTGCTGGCCACGCTATTCCTGATACAGGCCAGGACGCTGTTGGCCGCCTTGGCCACCTGGGCCCACTGCCGGCTCATGTTCAGCCGGCTGTCAACTAGCACCCCCAGGTCCTTTTCTGCCAGGCAGCTCTCCAGCCACTCTTCCCCGAGCCTGTAGCATTGCATGGGGTTGTTGTGACCCAAGTGCAGGACCCAGGGAGGGGAGACCTCATCACTCTCTACATCTGTATAAAATACACCTCAATATGTATCATCTTATACATTGTGTATCCAAGTGATACATTGTAAAGAATGTATGTTGTCATCTACCTTTTTGAGTTTGAGGGGAGACAACAGTGAATTTTTCTGAAGTGTCAAACCAAGGCTGTAGTTATTTTTGAGGTCTGTTTTGTGCCGATCAGTGTGATACCTTTGCATTATAATATACTTTATGGAGCTTTGTAGAGACTTTTATGAATGGAATGTTCACACTGAACTTGGTGTATACCAAAATTAATGCATTTATTCTGATAATACAGAATACATTTTACAGGTATGCTGTTCTTAACTGTAACATAAATAAATATAAACAAAATGCTGAGAGGTTGCATTTCTTAGTCCTTGTTATTTTTAACTGTCCTTTATGTTTTGTTTGTGTATTGCATTTTAAATTACTCTTGTTTCGACTAAAGTTCTGTCTTATACTGCAGGCATTATATCTCGTGACTTCATTTCCACTTATGTCATGGTTGCATGTGAGAAGAATTTTAAAAAAACAATAGCATTTTAAGGTAGCTAAGAGGGTACATGTTGTAATGTACGCCAAAATGTTTTACCTTGAGTGCATGAAGGACTAGAATTTCTATTTTGTGAGCAAAGTTAAGTTTTTTTTTAAAAAAGGTGAGTACCCTTCTCTCCTATTGGTGTTCATCTGAGTTCTCTTTATAGACTACTACTAAAAAACAGGCTCATTTTTACCAAAGAGAAGAAAAGAAGAAGAATATAATTTAGAACAGCATTTAGATTCTTAATTTTGGCAATCAGATTTGAGAGAACTGGTCACAGAGCTGACTCTTTCTTAATGCAGTGTGCCTTTCAATGTATAGAACTTTTTGGTGATTAATGTTTGGTTTATTTACAGAGCTATTATAGGATGCAGAAGGTTGTGTAGCTGAAATAAGGCTAACCATAGGGTTTCAGATGGGTAATAGGTGACAATTGTTTAAAAACAAGAGAATATTTTAAGGAACCCTTTATTGTAGAATAGAGGCTTATTACATATGACAGTGTCGTGGTTTAACCCCAGCTGGCAACTAAGCACCACACAGCCGCTTGCTCACTCCTCCACAGTGGGATGGGGGAAGAGAATCAGAAGGGTAGAAGTGAGAAAACTTGTGGGTTGAGATAAAAACAATTTATTAATTGAAATATAATAATAACAATAACAACAGCAATAATAATAATAAAAATCGTAATGAAAAGGAAATGAGAGAGACATATATTAAACCCAAGAGAGACAAGTGATGCAGCTGAAAACAATTGCTCACCACCAACCAACCGATGCCCAGCCAGTCCCTGAGCAGCTGTCCCCCTGCCAACTTCTCCCCTAGTTTATTGCTGAGCATGATGTCATATGGTATGGAATATTTCTTTGGTCATTTGGGGTCAGCTGTCCCAGCTGTGTCCCCTCCCAGCTTCTTGTGCACCCCCAGCCTACTCGCTGGTGGGGCAGTATGAGGAGCAGAAAAGGCCTTGACTCTGTGTAAGCACTGATCAGCAATAACTAAAACATCAGTGTTTTATCAATACTGTTTCCAGCACAAATCCAAAACATAGCCCCATACTAGCTACTATAAAGAAAAATAACCCTATCCCAGCCAAAACCAGCACAGACAAGTATAACTATTGTAAGTAATCTATATTATTTCCTTTTTTTATTTTGAATTCCTGCAGATAAAAGTTAAAGTTACTGTAGTTTATATTTTGTATGACACTGTAGAATGTCTGCTAAAGTTATGCCTGTAGCAGTTTTTATGGTTGCAGGTTTTTCCAACTATAAATGACCTGTGTGCTTGAAATGCAACACGTTATGGTCTGGCTTTTTCTGGTACCTACTGAGCTATTCTTATTCTGTTCACTGTGTATGATCACACCATATATAAAGATTTTGGTTTAGTATTCATTTTAACCTGGGAGGGGACAAAAAACCACCCCCATCATCCCCAAAAAACCCCAACAACCAAACACCAAAACAAAACCAGAATCTTGCTGCTAGATAGACAAAGGGTGAAGGAAGAAGAGAGGAACAAAGTGTCATGTGGGTATCTTTGTGTAGAATTCTGCTGAATTTTTTAAGGAAGAGGTGATTAATGGATAGTATTGCTCTATTATGAAATTTCACTTTCCTTTTGAAATCAATAGCTTCCTTTAATTTAGCATCTCCCAAGCTATGTATTCAATAGAAACAGCTTCATGGCATCTAGAGGAAAGGTATACTACAGAAAATGTTTTCAAATCAAAACTTCTTAATAGCATTAATATCAGCATCCCAATCTTATGAATGATAAATGGAACATTAAATTGGACAATTCTGATTACTGAACAAAGTACAATGGAAAAAGTGTCACAGAAAGCAGTCTCATATTTCAGGTTTCATGTAATGTTTCCAGTTTTGAAAGCAAAATATTTAAAGTTCTGCTTCTGAAATGTACAATTAATACAGAAATAGAAGTAGGTAGATAAATATGGATGTAATTATTAAGCATCCAGATCTGAGAAAGGTGGGCAAAAAATGAATTTAAAACTTAGTTCTAAACTGGGACAGAACATGCAGTCCTTTACCTTTTGACAAAAGTAAGCAAACTTGAATAGCAGTCACTTTGAAAAGTTAGTGTGCATAGAGGGAGATGTGAGTGTGAAAACGTAATGTGAAAACATAAGTAGTGACATTGTGCCTTTTGTTCTAGCTAAAAATGAAAATAATTCAAAATGCTGTGTTTAGCAATGCAAGTTGCCTTTAGTTTTGATGGCGTACACACTTTAGTAAGTTCATCAACATAAAAACTGCTTTTAATCATATCTCTCTTCCCCTCAAGGGAATTTTCTGTTCTCATTCAAAAAAAATCAGCTGTCTCTCAGGTTGATTAAAATTAACTTTTTTAGAACCTAAAAATAGCAAAGCAAATATTACTGTCTGGAATTAAATCAAGCAACCTTGATCAAACAATTAACTCATCCTCTATTAAATCAATATTTGCTGACGCTAATACTGGAGCTAGTTCCAGTAGTTGGAATTACAACCCCTGATTTAGTATCTTTATTAGGCTGCTGTCTTTCCCCAGTACTACTTTTCAAAGCTAGTACTTGGCTGACTTGTAGAAACTGGCCTAGATGATACCTACACTACATGCTCTACACACTGATGCTTTATAAGACTGAAGGCCCTTTCCAATGGTGTGATTCCACGGGGGTTGAAACCAGTTCAGGTGAGTGTTGCCACAGCCCGATTTAGATTAACTGTTGTGGAACCACAGCTTAAGGCTATTTTGGCAAAAATATTTTTGATGATGTAAACTCTATCAAAAGCAGGGAGAATTTCTGCTGTTGCAATATCAGCATGTTCTCTTTGAAACTTTTCTCAAGATATTACTGCAGTGGTGCTTTTGTGGCAGCTTCAGTTCACAAAAGGTTCTTATCAACCCAGTGCTGTTCTGTCCCTCCTCAGCAGCACTTCCAGTAGAGCACTTAACTGTGACAAATTAGGAATTAATTTGCTCTGATGTGCTAATGTGACCAAGAAGCTCCCTACAAGACCTTTATTCTCTTTTCATTTGTATAATATTCTTTGCTTCTTGGATCTGATTATGTTCTTTTGTCTGTTGTGTTCTCCTTAAAACAATCTTATCTAATATAGGCTTGTTCTTGTTTGGGGAAGGATTTTCTTTGGCATGCTCTCAGGTTTGCACTAGCATCTCAATATTTGTTTTGGTCTTGGATTAGCTAATCAGGAATTACTTCGTCATTCTCCAGATCCTGAAGGATGTTTTGGTTCAAATCTAGCATTATGTAATCCAACATATACATAATGAACATACATAACAAAGTAGGAGATGTAACAGCAAAATTGCAGTAACAACAAATAATTAAGGCTGATAATGGAATCGCAATGTAAAAATAACTGCAGGACATCAGACTAGGCTACCTTAATATTCCCTTCTGACCTTCATAATTTATTGCATTACTCTTGAATCTACACTTGTTAGCAAAAAGCATCCTGCTTCCAAATATGGGCCCATTAATAGGATTAAAAGATGGATTCTTTTCCCTTTGAAAAATAAGGCCATAAAGGAAATTGCTATAATGTAAATTATAGGACTGTTAATTTTGTCTGTAGCTCCCAAACCAGCATCAAGGTAAATGGAGAAAATAGGGAACACAAGACTATGAGGCTACTGTGTTATTTGGGAATTTTACTTTTCATTATTTTGTATGAAAACTAGATGGGAAATATTGCATTTAATGGCATGACATGGAGTTGTAATCAGGAAAAAAAAACAACAAACAAACAATTTTGGGATCATAGTTTGTGAACCTGAAAGTGCTTTTTCTTTTCATTTACACATGATAACTTTTTTTCAGAGTTGCTACTAAGAAGAATGTCCATAATTTTTTGGTGCAGGTGCAGTGGTGTTATTTAGTAGTGAATAGGAAAGAGGAAGGGCCTCTGACAAAACTATCAGAGCCTGGATGGTGATGAGAAAGTCTGGCAAATGCCGATTTAAAAGTCGATGATGAGAGTGTTGCCTTTGCAGACATCTTAAGTTTGTTTTGGCTACCTATGATGTGAGGACTTTTTTTGAGTTAGAGATAGCTTTCTCCTCTGTACTACTGTCTTTATTAGCAGTCATCCAGATCTACAGGGCAGCTTCTTATCTGTTTCTATTATGTATTTGAAATTAAGTACCAGTATATATAGCTTTTTTAGGATATTCTATATGGATAAGCTCACACAGAATCTTTAAAAATATTTTTAATTGAAATTATTCTTATAAGAATTTATACATTATAGCTAAATTCAGCGATTCCTAGATGCAGTTTTTTGAAGTGGTTAAGAGCCTTTTTTTATAAAACTGTGTATTATCTTATAGGGCTGCAGCTTTCAGGACTTTTTTTTTTTGTTTGCAATGGCATAACTTTTTACCATAATAGAACCAGATTAACACAATCACTTGGTTTAATTGCAGATTGGCAAAAGAAAAAGTTATGTATGAAAAAGAAGCAAAACAGCAAGAAGAAAAAATTGAAAAAATGAAAGCTGAAGCATGTGATGATTATGGAATTAAGAAGCAGGTAAACTATCCTAACACTTGTTTTATAAAATCCTTCTTTGCTCTGATTTAATCATAGTCATCCTTAAATAAAAGAATCTCCTGTACCTTTTTCCAGACTCCTGTTATATAAGTACTAGACTAAAATGCTGTCAATTATAAAAGTCATAACATGCATTTGTAGAAACTTCCTTTCCTCCAGAACTGTTAAATTATAAGGAGACTGGGTATGGATTGCTTAGCACTTGGTGTCAGGATGGCTATCACTCACTAACAATGGGTATGCTTTAGAGTCACTATTACAATATGATTAAATTTTTCTTGGAGGGTTCCCCGTAAAGGACAGTCATTGCAGACAGTTGGTACATGCCCTTTTGGAAGGAGAAGTGTCAAGTTTCCTTGTCACTGACAGAAGGCTTGGATTTGGGAGATTCGTTTATATTCTTTACAGAAGTGTGGCATGTCTGTGTTTAACTGTGGCCTTTATAGTCTTTCAGCTAAATATGTTATATTTTAACTGTGTTTTCCCAAGCATTTCCCATATGTTTTCTCTTAAATCTTCACAGAAACTGAAACTGTAAATTAAAATTTTTTTCACTTGTTTCAATAGTCTGGTGACTTCATGTTATAAAACCTACTGTTCTCCCATCTTCATTTAATAATTCAGTTAATAATTCCTAATCTGAATAACTTCATTTAAAAATATGGTTGCAGACTATATTTCAGTAATGAAAAACAGCATTTGGGGGATGGGAATTAATTAAATCATTTGAGACTAGGAGAACAATTTTAACTTATTTTAGCTGAGGAATCAGCTAAATCAGATGTGTATATACAGATCAATACAGAGTTGAGGGAGGGATGCTTAAAAGCATTACTTACCTCTTAATGTACTACTGTTCTTGTCACCGAAATCGGGAATAAACCTCGTAACACCAATGTAGTGTTAAAAGGCAGGCATTCTTTATTTTCAGCGCTGGGAACACGGGGGATAGTTCCTCCTAAATCGTATTTGCTCAATCAGTTCAAAAGTCAAACATTTATAGATCTATGATTACAAGATTGATACATATTCATCAAGTATCCATACAATGATTGGTTAAGTATTCCTCGCCTACCATGTAAATGACCACGCATGCTCACTATAATTTCTTGGGATTTTACTTCCTTAATCTTTTGAGTCGGAGGGTTTCTTGAGTGGGTGGTCTCTGAGTCGGTGGTCGCGATCTCCCCCTGCCGGAATTACCTTTCCTACAAAGTTCACTTAAGCTTGGCAACACTCAATAGGCTTTCA
>NW_010515104.1:4494-22400 GCF_000687285.1 Phaethon lepturus | reverse complement strand
GTGCCCACACATAACACCGCCCGTGTCACTGCCACACACCCCTATATGCGGGTCCCGACCCCTTCTCCCAAGGGAAGGTGCTGGTTTTGTCCACCTGTGCCTTCGTCTTAGGAGGGGTTTTTTCATTGCTCTCCTCCTGTGCTTACCTCAGACACCTCAATCGCTCTCAGCACTAGTGCCCCCAAACCTGATGACAGCCCAGACACTTCAAAACTCAGCCCCTTTGGGTCTGAGTCCTCTTCTCTCGGACCCCCAGGACAGCTCCTGTCTCATTCACTTGCCCTCCGATTATTCAGCTGCCTTTAAGCATTTGAAATCGAAGCCATGCCCTGAGCTGTCAGACCCTGGGGCTTTCATACCCCACCACAACCACCACCTTTCATCCTAACCCTCACACAGGGCCGTACCCTGAGGCCAGGGATTACTGTGGGAATTTGCCCACCCACCCCTGCTCTTTTGCTGTCCCGGTGTGCATGGGCACTTGCAGGCACATCCAGCATCAGGTAGATATTTTTGCCCTAGTGCCTGGAAACTGCTGGGCAGTGACTGGTTGTGCCCAGGGTGCAAGGCTAGTGTTTGGTGGTGCCTTCCCAGGGCTATGTCTAATAAACCAGCAACACCTGTCCAGCCTCTTGGGTGCAGGAGGCAATACCAGCATCAGCAGGGGCCAGCAGCAGCTCTGCCCTGCTCGGGAAGCAGCGAGAGGGTCTGACAGCTGTACAGCAACTGCCAGAGGTGACAGCAATGCCTTGGCCAGCCACACCGGGGGAGACAGCCCATCACAGCTGCTCCTGAGGAGCGGAGCGACCCTCGCAGAGCTGGAGAGCCAGGGAAAGGCAAGTCGTCATCGCAGCACCAGAGGCTGCAGGCAGGGATACAGGCAGCAGCCGGCCTGATCCTCCCTCACACCGGGCCAGGCTCACCTGCGAGGTCTGGCTGCTGTTCACGGGCAGCTGCAGGCCAAATAAACCCAAAATCAGCCCAGTGTGTGGAATAGCACCCAGAGGTCAAAGGCAACCTGAGTCCTGGGGGCCAGGGGATCTTGCCCATTTCCACACAGGTTCCTGATGCTGACAGAAAGAGAAGAACCTGCAGTAAAACCAGACAAATTCCGGTAAAAAATGAGATCCAGTGATGGGTTTTACATGAAGCAATGGAGGCTTTTCACCTCTGGACCAAATTCCTCAGAGCAGCAGTGTATTTTCTGTCCCAGTGCCTTCAAACCCTGACAAGAGGCCCTTTGGGAAGGAGGGTTTTAGGCAAAAGAAACGAGGAGAATTTCCTCAGTTACCCACAAGCTTACACCAAGTGACTGAACAGCTGCTTCTTGACTTAAAATCTCTCCCTGGCTGTGCTTGAACTGTACAGCTCTTTCAGATGTGACAGGCAGACCTGCCTCCAGTACCATAGCCTCCATGTGGGTGGGGACAATGGGACAGTGACAAAAGTGGCTTCATAATCTGTCACAGGAACAGTCAACATGTACACTCTATCAACCTTACCATTTCCAGTTTGCCTATCTGAGCATCAAACCACCTGCTATAGCAAGAGGAGCGTGTTCCTGTTCTTGACCTGCATAAAGAGTGCCACCAGTTGCCTGTCTCAGAAGAGCAGTTGAGCCATGGGAACAGTGGAGGTGACTATCTACTCAAAGGGAGCAGCTATCTACAAAGTCTCTCACACAGTTGCTTATAGACTTTCTCCCCTCCTCTGGTCATAAGTCAGAAGAAAGACCCATGTGTCATCCTCCAGAGGACCTTCACCAGAGTCACAGCAACCGCACTGTAACCCCTGGAGCACAGAAGCAGCTGCCAATGCAAGTAGGACCTATTTGCACTTCAGGCCCAGGGGCAGGTACCAGTTGTCCACAGGGACCCATGAAGTCCCCCCTTCAGTAGTCCTCCTCTGAAGTGCCTCACCCTTGGGAGTAGCTCCGCAAACGCCCTCTCAACTAAGCCCACATTTTCCCAGCAACTCCCGGAGGAAATTGGTACCCATACGTTCACGAGCGCAGGGCCCTGCTTCAGCCTGTTGTTCATTCATCATGTAGAAGCCTGCTAGGATGCCAGGCACTCCAGCCCTCTAGCGAGGCCAATTCACACTTCAGGCAAATATGCCATAATAAACATCTCCAAGAAAATCTATCCCTCACGCATTTACTTCCATGTGCACTTGAATCCCCTCCACCGCGGACCACAGCTCTGCTCCCTTCACCCGGAGGCTTCCTGCCTACCAGTGACCTGACTCCAGCTCTAAGGGCAGGGTAGATGAAGTTACTCACCTCTGACATATTTGAAATCCAGGGAACTTGAAGCAAACGTAGATCACAGTGGAGAGCCTCGAGTGCTCTGTAAGTCCTGAGGATGAATTTTTGTGTAGCCCCACACTTCCCTGGGGAATTTGGGCATTATACCTCCACCCAAATCCCAGCAGACACGATCCTCTCTCAGCTGGCAGGAGGTAAGAGCTGGTGTTCTCAGTAGAGAGCAGAGGTAGGTAAGTAAAGACTCTTGCTCTGGGCACCCTACGTACATTGTCTAGGAGAACCCTGTCTCCAGAACTATGTGCAGGCTGATAAGATCAAGCAGGCAAAGGGCAGGCATTATTAACCCCTTTTTTCATGTGCAGAAAGGAGGCTCAAACCCCCTGGCTTTAGTGCTGCAGCAGCACAGAAATATGCAGAGAAAAGATCAAGCTGGCAATAAGCTGTGGTCCATAGGTAGCAAAGGAGGGAATGGAATAGGCAGGGAGCTAGTTCACACAAATGCAGAGCACTTCAAAAGGGACAAGTATCAAGGACAACTTCACATTTGAATTGGACCACATCAGAATATTTTGTGGGTTTTCTGGGCAGTCCGCCGAGGGCTGGCTTCAACCGAATGTTATAAAGAAAGAGGAATTCTGTAAGCAAATGTTTCTGTACTTACTTCATAGAGGTAGGCACGCCACAGCTCAGTTTGCTAGTAGGACAATGACTTCCCTCTGGGACTTATGTATCAGCAAGAGCAAGCATGCTTATAGATGTAAACACTGTGAATGCCTAAACCAGCAGGTGACACAAGACAAAAATACAATCTTTCCAATATACTGCATTTAAGGAGATAAGATTAAAAGCAGGAATTTCTTAAATAGACAAAAACATTAATGAAAACAAACATTATTTAGAAGCAATGCATTAAAAGCTTCTCCCACCATTATTCTTGCCAATTCTATCCAGAGTTGGATACACAAGTGTGGCAGGTATGTTGTTTTACAGCCTTAGGCAGTTTGACAGGTGAAGCCAAAGACATCAATACAGGCCTGCCTGTAATCTCACTGAAGTTACACTTTGCTAATGATCCAGGCACTTGGGTCTTAGTTTCCAGGGTCAGATCCAGTAAAAGGCATGTTGTCAGGGTTGTGTACGAACTAGCATGAAACTGAAAGGTCCTATGCAGAGAGATGAAGGGAACCTACTGCCCTACTCACATCAGCTTAGAGCCCTGTTATGTTCCTTACATTCCTAGGAAGCAGTCACTTATGGCTCATAAACACTGATTTTGTCTATTTCTGTTTTATTTGGGCAGTTCTTACTGCCACTGGTTAGCCTGGGAAGATTTCTCCCCAGACAGGATTGGAATCAGCCAGGCTTTTCTGGACCAAGCTGCCACTACCCTTGGGATTTCCCATTTGGTGGGAAATCTTCACTCTTCACTGTCTTCACTCCTTTCGAAGCTGTTCCTTAATCAACTGCCAAGCAAGTTTGGGACCACCAGACCCAGGACCTCACGGCAGTCAGTAGAGCCACCAAGGATATATTCCTCCTAGTATTCAAACCGCTTTCCTGTGTCCCCTGGGAAAGGTACAGACAGGTGACACTGGCAGAGGTGCATTTCTTCTCTCACTCACAGGTAACCTTCTTCATGTCAGAAGAAGGGAATTCAGCATAGGGCAAGAGGAGAAAAACACCTTTCCGGTAATTCTGTTACGTAGTAAAAAAAAAAAAAATCACTTTCATACACTGGCCTGACATGCCTTCGTCCCCTGCAAGCAGCAGGATCAAAGCGAGATGTTTGGGGACGGACAACCAGCTCAGGGCAGTGAAGTCCCGTGGTGTTAGATGTGAAAGACCCAAGTTCAGCTCCAGCAGATGACACAGATCCTTGGCAGGGTGCAAAATAGTTGCCCCCAGGAAGGATTTGGATTGCTGCAGGCTCTGCAGTGGCTGGGAAGGTGCTATCCCGGGCAGCACACGCAGATGGAGCCTGGAGGCACAGGAGGCGAGCAGGACCCAGCACTCCCTTTCTGGGAGGCCAAGCTGGCCGTTAACCCGCAGTGCCTCCGCGGCTCCCAACCTGAGCCAGGCCTGATCCACCTAGCCCATCAGTTCTGCCTCATTGACCACACGCAGCCTCTTCCAAGTGCTGCTGTAAACAGCAGGCTCTTGGAGTAGGCTAGAAGGTGGCACTGGTAAGGTTCACGGGCCACCTCCTGGCGCTCTCCTCTCCAAGCACAGCCACCTTGCCATGTGAAGGAAACCTTTGGCAGCTGTCTTGTGCTGAGAGACGGGGCTTGTTGAGCTTGGCTGAGTAATCCCAGCCGCTCCCGTCACTGCAGCTGCATGCATCCTCGTTCTCCCAACCCAAGGATCGCTGCCTCGCTGAATCACCCCATTAAATTGCTAATATCTTATTGTTCCTTAAGATTTCGAAACTTGCTGCGAAACATTTACAGATAATTTTTTTTTTGCCTGCAGTCACTGTGCCTAATGCCCAGTCATTGAGTGCCATATGTGTTTATATGCACTGCAATTTTCCACTTGATTACATTTTACCACAAACACTTTCATCCACTCCGCAAAGACAGTGGCAACACATCCATAACGTTCAGAGCAGCCCAGACAGAGCCCAGACACAAACATCTCTGCTGGCCAGGACACCTCAAAATGTGAGATTCCTAAATCCAACCGACCCAACCTCCAGTTGTGAAGTCCCCAAGGGCACAAGCACCTCTGTCACCTAAAGGAACATGCAAAGTAGCCTTATGCTCCAGCTTTCCCATTAAGCACCCGGTGCTGCTCAGAAGTCTGGAATGGCTGCACAACATGGAGATGCTTGCCAACCACCAAGGATATCTCAGATTTTCCAGGAGATGGGGGATGACCCAGGCCATTACAAGGATGCTTAGCACCCCAACCTGAAGCTGCAGAAATCCACAGGGATAGCAATAGTGCAGCATGCAGCACAGACCTGTTCTGAAACTGGGTCTTGCATCCCCGAAAGTGGAGGCGAGTGCTTGTTCAGCCTCCAGCTAACGGGGCATAGTCCAGTTTGTCCGTAGCAACACCACCTCCGCACAGCATGTAGCACCCTGGCAGGAAGCTCAGCCCCTGCCTGAGGTGAGGGTTCCCCTTAACTCCAGCTGGCTTGGGGCCACAGCCTTCCAGAAGAGGATGGGCAACACAGCAACACTGACATCCCCATGTGAACTCATTTATTTCACCAGTTCAGCATAGCACCAAGCTACATACTTCCCTTACATTCTGGGTTATCTGGGCTCTGTAATCATTTTAAGAAGTGGGATGAAATACAGCGCATCAGGTAATGAGTCCTGAGCAAACCTATAGGATCATAGAATAATCTGGGTTGAAAGAGGCCTCAGGAGATCATCTAGTTCAATCTCTTGCTTAAAGCAGGTACAATTAGATCAGGTGGCTCAGGGCCTTGGCCAGTCAAGTTACTATTATTAAGGATGGAGACAACCGCCTCTCTGGGCAAACAAAATTGAACTTAACAGGTGAAAGCAACAGTAAGAACCCACTGATGCAAATTCTTACGCTTCCCTTTCCACGGTTTGGCCTCGTAAAGAGAGAAGGGAAGACAAACAGCATTGCGTTTTGCTTGCTGCTCATGGCTTGGGAGGGCAAGGACGCAAATTTTGTCACTACAGTGCTACATGATTCAAAGTCTTGAATGCACCCAACAGGCAGGAACCCTTAAAGACCTAGATCTCACTGGGGCTGTTCATGATTTAAAACATGATTGCTAGGATAGCCAGTATTAACTGCACTGGTTGGACTTCATTTCTGAAGATCTCATACATTCTCTCTGAGAACTCCCAGCACTGAGAGAAACTGTTTAAGGCCTCTGCTATGTTCCCTTCTTATGTTATACTGAAGAAAGAAATCTATTACTGGAGGTAAACTATCTAGGGACAGGCCATTTTCTGCCACTAATGAACATCTCCTGTCCTTGACTGAACACAAGGGAGCAAATGTAACTACCTCACACTGGAGAAGAGGCACTGAAGCCATTAGTGGTCACTAGCCTGGAAGCACAAAGTCAGTGTTCCTCCCTTGGGCACATCAACACAAGCCTGCAGAAAGCAGGCCAGATCAGTGAATCTAGCTGCCAAGAAGGGCCACCACTCTTCTGCCAAGCATTTATAGCCCCTCGTTCAACAACAGTGCTTAGCACTACCAGCACAAAATCAATATTTCCTTGAGAGAAATGCTAGTTTAGAGAAACTCAGCAGTAACCTTGGCAGAGGTCACTCCCAAGACATGGGGCAACATGTCTGTCAGAGGGAGTGCGCGCTGCCTTTTCATCTGCTGGAAAGCGCCTGTTAACTCCTCTTTAGTTTGAGTCTTCCTACCTTCCGGAGATGTGATAAGTTCGGCCCTCAAGGGGCAAAGACATTTATTCCAGATGCGTTCATTGCCCTCCCTTTGGACTTAGGCTTTATAAGCTTTTAGATCTGTAACTGAAGGGCAACCTTTTCAGAGGGAGAAAACAACAGGAAGGTATAGGAGTGAGGTTGTGGTTTTTCCTTACACGGGTTCCTTCACTGAACCTATCCAGCCTGTGCTAAAACTGACTCTCATGCCTTTTACGTAGGGCAAGAACTCAAGCTCACGTGGTGAACAGCGAGCAGTGATGTTTCATTAGAGGGTGTAAGCTTCCCAGAGTCAGCTGGGAGCTATGACCTGCCTGGCAACTCCTCCCAGAGCCATAGCTGCATTGAGCTACAGGGTTTGGCCTTGTGTTGCTGCCTTGTCCCTTCTCAAGAGGTAGCAACTTCAAAGCACAGACACCTCATTCCACCTACCCAGCTCTTTGGCCTACTTGAAGAGTTGGGGCAGACTTACGCTAGGGCCTTTCATCCAGGATAAGCCTATTCACTGTCTTCTAGGCTCAGCTCAGGGCTTATTTACTTGTTTAATAGGAACACAAGACTAGAGACGATCCCTTGGGTCACTATATCCAGTATCCTGCCTTACAGTACCTGACCACCTTATGCAAGATCTTTACATCTAGCGCATCATCTTCAACTTTTTCTCCTTCGCTATCTCCTCCACTTCTGTAAATGTTGGTTACAATCCATTCCCCTGCACAAAAGGTCTCTAGACATCCCCAGAGGCCCTGGGCAGAATGGGTATTCCTGGGCCTATCCTTCCCACTGTAGAGGATATCTGCTTTCATGCTAAGAAGAAAAAGAATAACTCTAGAAGTAGAGCATTTCTTGCTTCCATGTGAAGAGGACAGAGGATGCTGTAAATCTTGATTAGAGCAGAAAAAATCCTTTTGGGAGTATCATTCACCCTGATCCGCCCCATTCTCATTCTAGTTAGGTGGCAGAGCATTTACAATAGCATGTACAAGGGCCTGAGAGCTCCCCCATCTGCAGGAGAATGGAAGGCATCCTCACGACAACGTGAGAAGTCCAGGTGAACCACGACAGAGACTCAGAGGCAACTTCCTTCCTGCACAAGACAAAGGCAGGCTTCCACATCTATGTGCAAAATCATCCCCATTCTTTTTCCCTTGATGATCCCATCCTGCTCTTCATTCTTCTCCGACAGCTTTCCCCTCCAGCTACTCTGTTGGAGGCTGGTATTTTTCTGGGCAGCCTGATTTCTTCCCGATTGCCTTTGCACTGAAACCAGGAATTGAAGGGGAGCCTGGGGAGAGTGAGGGAGCAAAGCATGACACATCCAAGCTATAGTGAAATGACATATTCATCACAGCTAACGGGGGCCCACATGGCACCCCAACTGGATGCTGCCCCACTGCCCATTTCCCAGCTGGCTCTGCCGGAGTTTCCCCCCCTGGTCCCATCCCCACGTTTCTGATGGTGTCACTCCACGCAAAGTGGCTGATCTGATTGGCGAGAGAACACGAGGGGTGTCAGAGAAGGTGCTCTCAGACATTTCTTGGCTGCCTCAAGGAAATAAAGGCCATCGCTGAGCCTGTCAAAATGATTAATCGCTTACAGAGAATGAGGGGGAGGAGGGAGAGGGAGGGAAAAGGCATGGGAGGAAGAAGGAGAGAAAGACAGATGGGATGGGGAGAGCTATAAACAAACAGCAAAAGCAGGAGACACAGGGTTGCCTCTGTGCTGGGGAGGAGGTGGAAGCAAGGAGCCCCAGGCAGTGCTTGGAGTGAACTGATGGCAGATGAGTGGGTCCTTCAGAGCCCCAAACTCCACTTGGAGATTCCCGCCTCTGCTCACCCCCCAGGTTTGTACCTGGCTCAAAGAGCAGCAAGGTCTGCCCCGTCAGAGCGGCGTCAGACCCGACAGCCCAGGTAACACAGCCCTGCTCTACAAATCTGTGCAGTGCACATGAGCTGACAGACCAGGAGCTTATTGCCTCAGATGCCAAGCAAGGCCTTACCACCCCATATGCTCCAGCTCCGGAGCCTATAGTGGCTGGCATTTGACCTAAATACCCACCAGCACCAGTAATTCTTTGCTGCCAGAAGCATTTTACCCCAGTGAAACACAGATGGTTAGGAGCAGCTTCTGAGAGACTGTCAAAGGTCCTGGAAGAAGAACCTGGAGCAGCCAAGCTTGGGCAGAATCAGTCTATCACCCGTGGTACTAAGCTCTCCCACAGAAACTACCCCTTAGATGCTGTTATAATCCCCTGTGTCCTCCCTGTGGGCACAGGGACAGTCCTTTTATAGAAGCAAATGATTTGACCTCACTCCTTCAGCTGCTCTCAGCTCAGCTAGAGTCCTCACACAGCTCACTGCATGAGGCCAGCAGTGCTTAACCAGCTCAGGGAGCACAGAGCACGCAGCAGATCTCATAACACAGATTACCTACGTACAGGCTGGCATACACTCTCCTCCCTTCCTGGCTTCCCAAGGAGTTTCAAGTCACATCCAAAGGTCCTCCCTGTCAAGGCATTCAATGGCGAACCCTGACTATCCAGGAAAAAACACAACTGAAGCTCCCAGGTGAAAGTCATACCCTGCTGTGTCAAATTCTGGGCTTTCTAAGGGTTTACAGCAATTTTGTGAGGTGAAGTCTGACAGCGACCCTACATCACCACAAGCTACCTTATTTACAAAAAGCATTCCTCCAAATTTAAACATGCATTTAAAATGCTGTTGTGAATGAGAAGCAGACCTCTCCATGCATGTTTAAGAGGGGATAAAAGTCACCATCTGACACGTGACCAACGATTCTCCTAACTTCTCTCCTGCTGAGCGCTGGATGAAACGTCCTGTTAGATCCTGTCTTAAGATTTGCTCTTTTCTCTTTCATTTTGAGTTCCTGTGGTGAACACCACTAACCACAGGAAGAGACTGAAAATCCAAGCTGCTGTCATTCACCTGAGCTCAGAGCCAGCTGGGAATGAGGCAAGATGGCTCCAGCTCTTCCCTCTGAAGGTATCCGCTTTGATTTCCAGTCACAGAAAGAATAATCACCCTGACGGAGACCTCTGCCTCAAGCAAATGACCCAGACTTGCAAAGACAGGAGCTGTCACTGAAATCAATGAATCCAGTAAGCTTAAGTCTTGAGATGCACCAGCCAACCTTATATGCCCCACAAATGGTCTGTCATCCCTTCTCCCAAGTTGTAACTGTTGATCTCATCAGAGGCAGTGTAAACTACACCAAAATGTTTAACTGACAAGACTTTGAATGACAGATGTAGGAAAAATGGGTAACAGATTTCATGTGTACCGATAATTGGATCTAAACCCACAAAACCCAAAGACACATACTGGATTGTTCATGGCTGGGTGATGAGCTAAGCCAGCAAACAGATAGACACAGAGAAGCCACAACTGCCTTTATTTAGCTGTCACGCAGCCCATCATGTTCCTCTGTGCTCTTGTAGGAAATGACATTATCAGGAAAAGAGCCTGGAACCGCTTTCACATTGCTCATCCTAATCTTTCTGCATGCCAGCCAAGGCCCACGCCCGCTCTCCTCCACACCAGAAACTGCAAGGCTGCATGCCAGTTGAAGGGAAAGGAGACCACAGAAATTTAAGAAGTTGTTTCTGTGTTTTGCTGGCAGTTTGCAGCCAGGCACCAAGAAGAAAGCACAAGGTGTTGATGGGGCAAGGAGAGGGCTCTGGGATGTGCTCTCTCCCTTGCTAAGCAGATAGCTGAGAATCGCTGAACAGAGTGGGAAGGATTTTGCCGAGCTGCCTTCCTCCACAAGCTTTCCCACCAGGCCAGGGCCCTTGCTGCTGCTCCATACCTAGGCGGAGGGGGCTCTGCAGAGCAACAGTAGCACTCGGAGTTTGGCATCTCATGGACTTCACGGTGGCTCTAGTGGCTGCCTCCATTGTTTGCAGGATATCCTCCCCCCTTCCCTCCTTCTAACAAAGATTCTGATTAATGATCGCTCATTCCTAATTGTCAAATTTCTTTTCTTTCATCCTGTGTCTAATCACCAGTGACAGAAGCCATTACGCAAATGAGAGCAGACGACTTCCCACAACTGTTCTCGTTGGTAAAAGCCTTGTAATTTAAAGCTCTGATTTGTAGAGGAAAGCTGCGTTTCCCCAAGGCGTCCGGGCATCTGTTCCACTTACACTCCAAGAGCCTCGACTTCCGCTCCCTCCCCCCACAATTAGTCCTCAGCTTGCAACAAATATTTGACTTTGTGAGGCAGTAATTAGAACTTACTTTGCATGTGTTTGTCACAGTAACAGCATCTCTTTCCTTTTCCTTCTAGGCAGCACCAATGCAGAAAAGCACACAGGGAAGATGGTGACTTCAGGACTTCACAGGACACTGACGGGAGAGGTGCTGTCTCCGAAACAGGAATGGAAGATGAAGAACATAAACCAGAGGGCAAGGAAGCTCCCCACACACACGTGACAGAAAGGAGTCTTAGAGAAAAGTGCTTTGAAAAAACATGTGCAAGGGCAGTACTCAGTTGCAGTTGCTGCTCTGCTTCCAGGGCTGGGACGGCAGCATGGGTTGACCATGCGTCACCACAGACACCTGACAAGAGATTGTCAAGACCCCGAGTGCACCATCCTCATTCTACAACTTCAAAGAGCAGTTGGCTGTGTTCAAGGTCAGCTTGCTCATTGGTAAGAACGGCTGTAAAGAAAAGCAGCAGCAGTTTCAGCCCAGGCCTGCCCTTCTTTCCCTCAAGAGCTGCTTTGATGCTGAAGGTCTTCCCCTTCATCCCACCTGTGTTCAACTGCGCCTGCATCACAGCTATGTCTCATACCTCCTCAACCTTAGCCCTGATCCTGACCTGCTGGCTTCACCTTGGACATGCTTTATCACTCCACATTTCCTGGGTGATCACTGCGCTGAGCCTGACCCTGATCACCAAGGGGGTAAACCAGTGCATCAGTCTAAAAACTCTACGGGAAGGATCCCACAGCCATGATCTACAAGGGTTAAGAGAAAGGTCACTTCTCTTTAGAAAAATCTCACTTGTCAAGGAAAAGGGAAATGGGGGAAGCAAAAGAGAAGAAAGGTATTATAGAACCTAAGGTAATAAAAGCAAACAAGAACAAGCCTAAAAGTACAAGTGAAAAGTCTTGGGAGTCTGATCTGGTTTTCAAATGACAGTTCTCATACCTCAGTTTCCTCTGCTGCTCTGCACAACTTGAGGTATTTCTGCTCTTTGTGGTGCCAGCCGTGCATGTTACCCAAGAGGCATGTGCACAACAGAAAGACTACAGGATCAGACATAACAGACCATTAAGTTCAGTGGAACAGAACCAAGTGTGGGTTCAGTGATGATGATCCCAGCAGGCACAGCAGGGAAGGGTGAATGCCCATGGTCACAGAAGACTTTATCCACTTGTCCTTCCTACTCCCTGCACATTTCACCCTGGCCCCCGAGTGCAAGGAGAGAATGCCAGTTGTGGTACCCCAGGCTCAGACAGCTGTCTGTCCCACCACCACTCCCAACATCCCTAATCTCTATTCACTCTTCCCCAATTTACTACACATTAGACATTTGTTTGGATTTAGCCAACATTTCACTGATTGTTAGATGACAAGATTGCTGTAGAGTTATTACCATAAAATAACCTGTGTCTTTATTAGGTAGAGAGGACTCTGACACTCAAGGCTGCTAACATACATCAGAGGTACACAGAGGAAGCCTCCTCCAAAACCTCCTTGACCAAAATATGAATCAGATAAAGGACCAAATGGAGGACAAGATATTCCAAAGAATAATAACTAATAGAACTCATTAGATCTGACGGTGTAGTTTACTCCATCCTGTCAGTAACCACAGCACAGCAACAGCATTCAGGTCAACATGGAGGGGAATTTGTTCCCTCCCCACCAACACTTGTTATTGAGAGGGTTCAAGGATACCACTTTTAGGCCACCTTTCCTTTCAGGCTTACAGAAGTATGGGGAAAGTCATGAAGACACAAAAATGTAGTTGGTATTGCTGTTTTGAAGGCATTTCTGGAGACCAGCAGCTTTCACCAGTGAACACAAGCCACCTTTCAGTCTTTCTAGTAACTGCTTTATACACACACACCTCCTTACGCAGCTCTCCTATACAGCCACTCACAAAATAAAAGCCACACAGTTCTGTTGTTCAACATTGGTTGTATTTAAGAACTACACTTCAGAAGGTACCGTGTGTTTGTCACACCCCACCCCCTGCACACACACCCCTAGCAGAGAACACACACAGCTTCCCAATACCATGGCAAGGGGCATTGAAAGCACAAGGTGAAAAGGGAAGGGGGGGAGTCAGTCCATCAGTGCATTGTAAATGAGCTTTCACAAAGTCAAGTGCAGCAAAACCTGTTCAGACACTTTAAAAGTGAGACCTTTGGCAAATAAAGAAAAAAAAGGATCCTAAAGTTCTGTAAGTACCATTCTCTCTCCACATGGGATATTACCTCCCACCCTGAGCTTCAAGAGTTGATGGTGCCTAACAAGTAGTACTGGAGACTACTGTGTGCTGAATAAACAGCACAGTGATGGGATTTAATTTGAGCATCTTTCAACCACGGGCATGTGCCCAGGATTCCTGGGAAGGCCTTGCTTTTGGCCAGTCAGCAGCTTAGCCTACTTCCCCACCTGCCCAAAGGCTGAGCATTGGTAAGTATCCCACTCAGTGACCTTGGTCTGGATCTAACCACAGCTCTGGAGAGTCTGCAACAAGTAACATGGCAGTCAGACTACTCAGCAACACAGACATATTTCTTAAACAAGGACCCTGCAGCTGCCAATTATACTTCATTTGTTCTGACCTGTAAAGCAGCTAGACAGCTAGCCCCTGGGACCTCCTGTTCCAGAAGCCTTTCACCTTTATGCAAGACAAGCTCACAGCAAGTGGTGCAAGAGCTGTCCCAGCAAAAGATGCGGCCCGAGGCCAAAGACTGAGTGCTTCTTAAGCAGCACGTTCTCAACACATTTATCAGAATCCCATGTCAGAACAAGCCCTGAAGAACAAGAGGAAAAACAATTTGGTCTCAAAAGACCAAATTCCCCACTATTCTCTGGGATGACATATATGGGCTACAAAACAGCTTCTCCCACCTCTAGCTCTTGGGATCCATTACAACCGCAACAAATATACAAGACCATTGCACCACCCCCCCAAACCAGGGACAGCAGTGCAGCACACCTCAGGGAATAAAAAGCCAGCCTCCATATGAGCCTAAGGCTTTTGCATGGAAGAGGAGGATGAAAAAAGCAAAATAATTTTTCAGAGTGATTGCTGAGGACTCTTAAGCAGAGGCTTGTCTGGTTCCTACGCCCCGGTCTTGTCACCTTCCCACCTGCCATGTCAAGTCCCGGAACACAAAAAGGATCAAGATAAACTTAACCACATTTAAACAGAAAGCCCTGACCTCTTTCACATGACTGTACATGGAAGGGAACCATACACTGGCATGGATTTAACTGATGGACAGGAGCCACACAACATCACACAAACATGCGCACCTGTGCGCAGCCACACACACTTGAGTTCTTGCAGTTTCAGTAAAAAGGGCACTTTCCTGCGTTAGTCTGAGGAGCCAGCACCCCTGGTGGGGAGAAGGGAGGCTCTGTACCTATCTGACACTGCATTTTGACAGTCTAGCTTGGCACCCCTGCGGAATTTAATTTAAAAATGTGGCTTCATCATTCAAGACTTGGAGAGTGCCCTGACCTTTATGCATCTCCCTTCATAATGCTACATCCCCTTTTAACCACACTTGCAGCTTCAGAAGAGCAGGAGAAAAGCCTTCGCTCCCCAGAGAAAGCTGTCAGAAAGGAAGTTTATCTAGGCTCCTACAACACAGATGTTATTTGGAGAGCATAGGATTTGGTGCTCACACACTAGATTAATTCACTCTGATCTCTACCCTGTACTAAGTCCAAAGATGTCTTAAGTTGAAGAAATTGAATCATTTGTCCAGTTGCTCACCACACACAGGCCATCTCACATGTTCATTTCTGTTATACAAAAAGGTGCCAGAGTTGAGTGTGGACAGGTCCTCTAACAACAGAGGACTGTGAAAACTATCACTTCCCATCTTATTTCCACTGCAGGCACTAACACAAACTCAGTCAGGAGGCCCAAACCCTAGGAGGCTGAGGAAACAAGATCACTCCTGGTTCTCCTCCAAGCTCTTCTTCAAATGCCTGAAAATCCTGAAGCAACACATCCGAGTGCCAGAAGCCATGCTCTTTGTTGTGGCAAACAGGGAAGAGGGAGAAAAAAACAAGTTAGTGAGCATGAATCCAGCTTCCAATAAGTGCAGACTCTTTCTTGGGAGGTTCGGTTAGATGAGAGTGGAGGATGAATGGGGTACTAACGGTTTTGCAGTTCCAGTAGCCCCCTTTATTGTAGTGGGGCAGGGATGGGCCAGGAAACCCATCAGTCCGTTAAGTGCTGCGTGCAATACTAGCGCTCAGTATCTTCCATTGCTTGTGAACAAAGCAGCTCCAACATCAGTCACCCAGGCAGCCAGGCATTAGTCGTATCGTCCCTTAATCATCATATTCAACAAGGGACCCACCTGTTTAAAGCAAAAACAGATCATTAGCTAAGACAGTTACACAGAAATGACAGCTGCAGAGCCTGCTCCCTCTCCATCATAACACTTTATGAGCTGAGCAGCCCAGGGCAGAGGATCTCAGTGCACAAACTGAGCCTAAGGTACACCAAATCAGTTTCGAAGTATTTTCTAGATAAAACACTGGGGTACCTTTGAGCACATCCTCAAATACCCTACCAAAATTTCAGGCTTCTCTGCCAACACACCGCTTTAGTTGTCACCAAAATGTTGCAGCTATGGTATTTGTTTGAAACTTTTTCACTTCCCACCCTACATTTGTGAGGAGCCAACAGTCATCAGGGGTTGCTTTTTGCAGGGCAGAGATAGAACATTCTTATTGAATCCTCTCTGGTCCTTGGAGTCACTTGGAAGGAAGGCTAGGACTGACAATTTTGGTAAGGTGTTGTTTTCAGTAAAGACCACTCTCATTTCTCAGCACTGTCTGATCACTGAGGGAAGTTTATCATGCTATGGCAGTGAGATAATTTAAGGGGAGAGGCATGATCTCACACAAGTGCACTAAAGAGGAGTTCCTACACAATGTTAAGGATTACAGACCATGAAAACATTTCTAGTCACGTTCAGTATTTCCACTTTCAGATCAGCAGGAGATCTTCAAAAGCATACTATTAGTACTTCAAACTGTTTTTCTGAAATACCAGTTGGTTAAAATTGCAAAGAATTCAGATGACTGCGACATGCATTAAGGGGGAAGAACACGACAATAGAAAATATTTCTCTTATTTAAGAGATTTGGATTCAACAGGTAAAAGTTTCTTTTTTAGACAAATACTGGGTATTGTTGCTGCAGAGAAGGCTAAGGAGAGTTTGGGAGCAACACTTTCATGGCAGTGCCCACAGCCAAAGTACACCTTCCCCCACATACAAGAACGATTACTCTATTGTTTGCAGCCTCTTCTGAAGTCCGCTTCAGAATTATAATTTAAAGAGCTTGCCTTTTTGTAGCCAAAGGATCTTCTGAAGACAGCAGGAAGAACCATTCACAGCAACAGAGCAACCCTGCTTTCTCCTACCCTCACTGTGAAACCTGCAGAGCCAAATAGTTGGCATCTCGAGTTTTGCATTAAGCCATAACAACTTTGACAGCAGTGACTATATGGTTCTTTTTTGTACCTCTTGTGGATTTCCTAAGGCTTCTCCCAACATCTTCTCAATGTTCCTCATTATTGCCACTTTCTGATGAGCCTTTAATGGATATTCAATTCTCTTTGGGGTTGGAGCACCCTGAAATATCAAAATAGCTCATTGCATGTTTCCTGAATTGGCAGATTATTCTACCACCTCCCAGCCACCCAGTTCTCCACATGCCACTGGAAAGGGAGAAAGCAGCTTTCAGCTTTAAAGCAAAGGATTTGGTGCAATGAAGTTCTCATATTGACAACACATGCTAATGCACATCTACCTGAAAAAATCCCCTTGGATAGAGCTATCCATCCAAGCTGCACAGGAAGGTGCTTGTACTTACCTTGTACCAGAAGTTCACAGTGATGGTAATTCCCCCATTCAGGAGAGACTCAATGTGGTGCCACCTGCATAGAAACCACACGATAAAGAAAATAAATTATTGCTGTAGCTTATAGTGAAATACCTTGTATGGATGTGTTCAGACTGCACTAGACAAGCCTTGCCCTATACTTCCATCATGAAGACCTCAGAACTTCTGGAAAGCTCTCCTTATTTAAATACAGATCCTTTTCTCACACATGTTAGTGGAGTACTCTCATACTCCGGGAGAATTACCATGCCCACCCAAGAAATGAGAAGTAGAAGCAGATTGGCCCAAGATATTCCAGAAATTATCATACTTGCTGGAGAAGTCAAAACAAAATTCTCTTAAGACCCAACCCAACACTAAGCAGAAGACCTTTTAAACCTCTGTTTGCTGGTCACTGTGCAGTCCCACCATCCTTCTTACCAGTACATAGGTATGTATAGCACATCCCCTGGACCCACCACCGTCTCATAGCCAACCACACTCCGGAAGTTTGGAAACTTCTCATAGTCAGGATTGTCAAAGTCCACCTAATGGAAGAAAACATTAAGAAACTCAGAAGAACTTCCTGCAATGACAGTCCTCGTTATTGGCTCTCAGTATCAAATCCCCGTGTCTTATTAATTTAATGTCTTAACTCCATTGCAAGGTCCTGCAGTACTCCAAAAGTACCACCAACTCAGGAGTCCTACAATTTGTCTCTGAGAAAATCTGTGTTTGACCAACTGATCAATGAAACAGAACAGAGAAGGCAACAACTGCAGCCTAGCTGCACTATCAGTAAGAAGATGTTTATAGCCCTAGCACATGCAAGTTAGGACCAGACACAAACTGAAACACCGCTATTCTGAATGTATTCACCAACTAATAGATCTGAACTCAGGTTTTGCAAAGGCTCAGCAAGTGGTATGCAGCTTTAATTCCAACGCAGCTTCCTCCCACCTAGCATCTTCACAAATGCCCTTTTTGGCACAGAGCAGAGAACAGAACTGCTACTCTCACCTGGCTCTGTCTGTCACACGGATGGTGCACAGGATAAGGGTAGAGGCATTCAAACTGATCAGGAGGGAACAGGATGCACCTCTTGTAACCCTTAATCTGAGCGAAGAAGTTCTGCTGCTC